>NC_057691.1:1948548-1950504 GCF_014466175.1 Vespula pensylvanica | reverse complement strand
AGAGAGAGAGAGAGAGAGAGAGAAAAGAGAAGAGAAAGGGAAGGGCAAAGTTGGAATGTCCGAAGATAGTAGTAGCTCGGCGTAATTGAATTGGCCCGTTCTTAAAGGGCGATAAATCTTTCGAAGAAAACGCGCAGCTCGCGCTCCACGTGGTCGCGTATCCTATGTACATATATACATATGTATATATATGCTCTACATAGAGACAAGTTAATGTCGTACTTGAGTCAAATTGCTTCGAACCCCAAAATATCGTATAGTTCTTCGAAAAGCAACGGCTGTTTGGACATTACGCCGACCGGATAATTCCTCGTGTTCGCGAATTTATCCTCGCGGTAGTCGCTTTTGAATCGGAAAACAAGAGAGGGATAAGTCGAAACTCGCCGAGTTTGTAATCTCTCATGGATTACGTCGTCGTAATTCCGCGATCGTGCGGAATGAAATTTCGTTGGAGAGGTTTCGATCGAACTTGTACCGGTACGACCACCCTCCTCTCCTTTCCCTCTTCTCTTCTCTTCTCTTCTCTTTTCCAGCATCCTCGTTCCTACTAACCCTATGTACAGCTTCCCGACTTCGCGTTAGTAATCGTTAACGAACTAGTTGAGGAACTTCATTCGCGATTGTGCTCAACTATTTTTGTTACGAATGTCAGTCCTATTTTTCGTTGTCATCCTCTCTTTCTCACTCTTTTTGTATCCTTTTTTTTTTATATAAAATCACGTTGAATTATTTTTATTATTAATAGTAGTAATAGTAGTATTATTATTAGTAGTAGTATTTTTTTTCTTGTTTTGCATTTTATTTCTTTCTTTCTTTCTTTTTTTTTTTTTTTTGAAGAGTAGGACAGGACATATAGAATACATCAATAATCAACGCAAGATGCGTTATCGAAATCAACGGATAACGTAATTATCGAGGTAACATAATTGGCAGAACGTACTTAAGAGCTGGCACAATGCAACGTATACCCAGAGATCGTTTCCAAAGCCACGAATTGGACCAAAGGTAATTAGGAACGATTCAATGCCAAACCGGATGGATCTATCCGGATCGATCTTCCGATCTGTTGGGCCCCAAAACAATGAAATCTATTATAATAGACGAACGATCGATTTTATCGTTCCACGTGTATGTAAATTGTAATTTCGAGTATACGCGTATCGTGATAAACGCATAACGTTTCAGGATCTACGTTGAATCGCGTACGATGGTTGATTATTATAATCGAAAATCGATTTTGATTAGTTCGATCGAGATTTTCAGAAATCGATAAGATTTCGACCGATGGAATAACAGTGTTAATTAAGTCCCGAGAATCGCTAGGATAATTAACGTTAGGGACGAGAATTACGATAGTTTAGATTATAAATAGTGCATGTTATGGTGTCGTGCCAATAACATGACACCGATATCAATTCATAACGTCAAAACGTTATCGAATCTTCCACGAAAGTGCAGTGCCTACTATTCCACTACTACTACTACTACTACTACTACTACTACTACTACTACTCACTATTACTACTACTACTACTACTACTTAACGGTAGTTAGTCAATAATTCGTAGAAGGATTATTGGGATGATAATCATACGGATGGACGGTCCTCGATAATTGGAACGTGACAACGCGAATAATGAATTGGTGTTGCTACGGACGACGACGTTAATATGTCGTCGATCGGATCTATCGATCACTATCACTTACGATCTAAATAATAATCGTTAGTTAATATCTAATGATTCATCGACGATCGAACGCAGAACGATCGTTAGAACTCATGATTTATAACGATTCCATAACGTTAACGTTTAAACATTAATGATTTATAATGATTTATATGGAATTGATGAGATTTGCAAACGATCGAACGATTTCTATATTTCACAATCAAATCTCATCTCAGCAGACGACATCGTGTTAACTGAACTGAACAGGTTACAATCTCTCTCTCTC
>NC_057691.1:1934910-1948515 GCF_014466175.1 Vespula pensylvanica | reverse complement strand
CTCTCTCTCTCTCTCTCTCTCTCTCTCTCTCTCTCTCTCTCTCTCTTTTGTTATGTTTGCGATAACTACGTAACGAAAGCGAATATACTCGAGTAACGAAGCATTAATTACATACTCGGCATAGCAGGTAATATTCGATCGATGATGTTCGATACTATCGAAGTTTAACATACGTTTTACTCTCTTGCGATTAGCACGAAATAAATTTGTTTATCAGAGTTTTTCTTCGAAGATATCTTACGATCGTATTAACGAAGAAAATAATAAAAAAAAAAAAACAAAAAGGAAAAGAAAGAGTGTGCAGATAAAATCGTAATCTTATGGGAAATCTAACGAGTTGCTCTTATCATTTTTAACGTCTAACGGAAAAAAGATGTTGGAATCGAATGAGTGATAAAACCAAATGAAAAAAAGAGCGACAGTAAGGGCAAAGTAGAAATGCGCGGGAGGATTCGATTTCATCATCGAGCTCTTTTCTTATTTACTCTTTCGTTTGAGACAACTCTCTTTCTCTATTTTTCTCCTTTCTTTCTGTCTTTTTCTTTCTCTTCGTTTCTCTCTCTCTCTCTCTCTCTCTCTCTCTCTCTCTCTGGCTCTTTTACACCAAAAACAAGTCCAGGCAAGTTTTATCGAATCAACTACTTTGCTGTAATTGTTCTTACTAATAAAAAGGAACCTGTAGTACCTGCCATATATAAAAAAGAAAGAGAACTTTTACTTGTGAAATAAGTTCTCATTTCTCTCTCTTTCTCTCTCTCTTTTCTCATTTTCATTTCTTTATTTCTTTAATGTCGTGAAAATAAAATCGATGTTAATCGTAATAACGAACAAGTAGGTATAGATAAGAACACGTAAGGTTTATGAGACGAATGATTATAACTTCTCTCTCTTACTACCAGACGATTGTCATGATTGAAGGAAATTTATCAAAAAGAAAAGAAATGAAGAAAGAGAAAGAAGAAAGAAAGAAAGGAAAAATGATGGAAAAGAATAAAGTTGAAGCAGTAATTACATACTTAGTTTCAAGAGATACATATAAACGGAGCTACGAGTTTCACGAAAATACAAAAAACAAGAAAAGAAGAAAAAGACACGAAAAAACAAAATAAAAAAGCACGAAAAGTGGCCACATTAAATGTCCCATCGGTGAGTATTTATACTCACATTTCCCACAAACGACAAAACGTAACCTTTTGCTCGAGTATGCGAGAGGGACGAGGAAGGGTTGCGTCTGTTTGAGTATATACGCGTCGTTAGTCGTTGGTTTCTCTCATTGCTTCTTTAAAATGCAAGCCATGTGACATAACTAACTACGTCTATGCCGTTGGGAGTCGAACGTAAAGAAAGAGAGAGATAGGGATAGAGTCAGAGGGACAGACTGATAGACAGAGACAGAGAGAGAGAGAGAGAGAGGAAGAAAAGAAAGAAAAGAAATGAGAAAGAGAGACAAAGATGGAGATAGATAAATTAAAAACGCAACAAAAAAAGAAAAAGAAAAGAACGATAAAAGAAGAGGACAAAAGCAAGTAAGTAGAAGATATAAAACAGAAATAGAAAGAGGAAGAACAAAAATGAAAAAAATAGTAATAGAAAGAGAGAGAGAGAGAGAGAGAGAGAGAGAGAGAGAAGGAAAATGATATCCCCTTATCCTCCTCCTCTTCCTCCTCCTCCGCCATTTTGGTACCTTCGTTCTCGCATATACGCATATTCACGTCACGCGAATTTATATTTTTATTTAAACTGGGTCACATCTGTGCGACGCAGCGCACTCCAGGAAGCACTTTTACAACCGGCGTGGTACTTAAAAATCTCGCCGATGCCGAGAGGGTTTATTGCGTCTTTGACGGGAAGCACGCTCGGAGGTAGCTAGAAAAATGTCGAACGAGGCCGAACGTATACCTACTACTTCGTACTTTCGCCTCCGCGTTTAAAGGGTCCTACAATGAAAAAGAAAGAAGTCAAGGGAAAGAAAAAAAAAAGAAAGAAAGGAAGGAAGAAGGATGGAAAGAAAGAAAGAAAGGAAGAAAAAAAGAAAGGAAGAAAGAACGATCGACCGACTCCCATACGGGAAAAGTTAGGCGTAAGGAAAAAAAAAAAAAGAAAAAGAAAAAGAAACAGAAAAAAAGAAAAAGAGAAAGGGAACATAAAGAACTTGCATAAGGTGGGCGTTTGGCGTTTCTCTCGTTTCGGTACAAACGAAAAATGACCTTCCATCTTTCTCTTTCTCTCCTTTGCAACTATGTTTCTTCAATATTGACACTCCTCGCGCGTTCCTGTCTCGTCAAAGAGCAAATCCGTGAACGTGTGAAAGAGTAAAAGACGAAGAGAGAGAGAGAGAGAGAGAGAGAGAGAGAATGGAGTGAGGGAGGGTTAAGTCTTCAACGGGGCGGACATCCCTCTATAAACATATATATATATATACATATACATAGAAATATGTATATAGATACTATATGTGAACGTATGTATATAAAGTTCGTGTTCCCTTTTTCGTCAAGCCCGTTTTCACTGGCCTCAGTAGAGCTTTGTGAAGAGCGCCTAGCGAATGGGAACACGCGCGCGGTTAGTATACACAAAGTAGCACGTACGATTACAACAAGGTAGAGAAAAATCAACGCTCGTAGTAGATAGGCTCGCGTATCTCGAAAGAAATGCCGGAAGCGTGTATCCCGCTATAAGGTTCGCGTCCTTCTTATTCTCTCTGACGTCTCTCGACACTGTCGAAACGATCGTATAATGCATAATACATAATCCAAGAGAACATGAATATTCTTCGAAGTAAAGAGAGAGAAAGAGAGAGAGAGAGAGAGAGAGAATATATCGATGTTTCTAGGATGATCGAAAAAAGAAAAAAAGATAGAAGAAAGAAAGAGAAATAAAGGAAAAGAATACGGTGAGTTTCTAAAGGAGTTTAGTGTTCCGTTTCGATTACACATACGAGTTTCTCTCTTTCTCTATCTTTGTCTCTCTCTCTCTCTCTCTCTCTCTCTCTCTCTCTCTCTCTTTCTCAATCTTTCTCTCTCTGTCTTTCTCTCTCGAAAGTACAAGACCTTAATCTGGGTCGCAGAAGCGATCATCCTGTTACATGTAACCACTATTTGAACGGCTATAGGAGGATTGCCACGGTAGAGCAGTTCCACGAAATCGCAGTCAAATCAAGTAGAATACTTTCGATCGTTTATACATAGATATATGTATGTATGTATGTATGTATGTATATATGTAGTAAGTTTACTTTTACACCGTTATGAATAAGGGACGGATTCTCCCGACAGAATATATTGACCCAAATTTTTTTCGTATACTATAAATACACGTAGAATGCAATTATTGTGTGAACGAAGTATACTTCATTATCTACTTCTTTCTCTTTCTATTTCTCTCTCTCTCTCTCTCTCTCTCTCTCACTCGCTCTCTTTGTCTCTTTTTCTCCATGACCCTTCGTAAACTCATCTTGAGGAACTTAATTAAAACCCATTCGCGTGCTGTGACAGTAGAAACAAAGCGGGTACCGTAAGTAAAGAATTTTACGGTGCTTATAAATACGCTAGTCCCTTTCGAGAAAGCCGAGCACCGGCGATCGTCGAGATGAATAAATGTTTGCAAAGAGGAGCCTGTACGCTCGTTGAGAGTCGCTGAAACGGTTGTCTCTCTTTCTCTTTCTCTTTTCTCTCTC
Source organism: Vespula pensylvanica (assembly GCF_014466175.1). NCBI lineage: Eukaryota > Metazoa > Arthropoda > Insecta > Hymenoptera > Vespidae > Vespula > Vespula pensylvanica. The sequence continues at coordinate 1,944,839 of NC_057691.1, read as the reverse complement.
TCTCCCACCACTATCATCCATACATATATACATAGCCACATACATACATATACATGTACATATAACGCTTATACACAGAAATCGTTAAGTCTTATCTCTGCTTTCCTACTGAAAAGGAAGGAAACGTAAAATCGCTAAGATTGAAAATTCGTCGTCGTACTCGTAGTCGTAGTCGTAGTCGTAGTCGTAGTCGTCCTATGATGATAACGGCGCTTATGGTTGTCATTAGAAGCGAATGGAAAGAACGACGTTGTTGAAAATTTATGACAACTCTCTCTCTCTCTCTCTCTCTCTCTCTCTCTCTCTCTCTCTCTCTCTCTCTCTCTCTCTCTCTCTCTCTCTCTGTCTCGTGCATGTCCACAAAGAGGAAAATCCTCAGGAGCATTATTAAATCGGTATGCGCTGTCGCGACCGAATTACACTCGGAAAAAGAGAGCGAGTGAAGGGATGTAGGAAGGGAAGACAAATAGGCTGTAAGAGAAAAAGAGAGAGAGAGAGAGAGAAAGAGAAAGAGAGAGAAAGAGAAAGAGAGAGAGAGAGAGAGAGAGAGAGAAGAAATAAAGCACAGTAAGGTGAGATGAGGTGAGGTGCGAGTGCAGCTGAGGTGAGGTGAGGTGAGGTGTAGGAAAGGGGAGGGATGAGAAGGAGGAGAAAGAGAAAGAGAGATGCTATGAATTCATGAGTGACCTGAGATATCAGGGCCGCGCGTAGGACGTACCGTAGCGTACCGAGATTCCCTTCAAGACTTTGCTTTTCCTCGTATATCTAAAACTGCCGCGGCGGCAACTTTAAAATACACGGCCCGATGTTGTTCGTTCGCCCTCTCGCAAATGTATTCCTCTTTCCTACACGATCCACCGTAGCGACGGCCGTATTCTTTTTTTACTTTTTTTTTTTTTTGCAATTTTTTCTCTTTTTTTCCTTCCTTTCCGGACTGTTCTTATCGTCATTGCAAGACCATACTAAGTATTTTCTCCTGCCTTCCTTCCTTCCTTCCTTCCTTCCTTCCTTCCTTCCTTCCTTCCTTCCTTCCTTCCTTCCTTTCTTTCTTCCTTCTCTGTTTCTCTCTTTTCTCTCTTTATTAATTCTCCATCGAATTTTCTACGTAAATAAAATCCTGTGGCGTTGTACTCGTCTCGCGTTAAGGTTCATATTTCTCGGGGCAACGTTACAGAAACCTGAATCTTAATGCAAAGTGAACAACACAGTGCAGTCTCGGTTGAACGATCTCTCTCTCTCTCTCTCTCTCTCTCTCTCTCTCTCTCTCTCTCTCTCTCTTTCTCTGTATGTACATATTTTTTCCTTTTTCTTTCTTTTCTTTCTTCCTACTTTTCCCTCTCTTTTCATCGACCAACTAGCTAACTAGCTAGCTCGGTAGCTAGCTAGGTAAGTAGATAAATAGATAGATAGATTAACGATCAAACGTATTAACGATCAAATCTATCGTGCTTACGTGTTTATCCAATGGTTATTCGGTCATCCAGAAGAACATATTTATCCTGACTTTGAATTCTTACTGCGATGGCTCCTCTTCTCATTGGATCCTTCTGAAAACAGAAAATACGTGGACATTGTATAAAAGTTGGCTTAATCAAGTCGAATTACTCTTATTAATCCGTTAACGCGTAAAGTCGAAAATTCGTTCGTTCGTTCGTTCGTTCGTTCGTTCGTTCTCACGCGAATTAGCCCGATTTACGAGCTCGACTACCAAGCCCGAAGCAGCATATTCACGGTAAGAATAAGCGCGTTCTCTAGGTAGCTACGTCAAAGTTGTTTCCGACGCACGTTCGCTCGTTATTCTCTCGCTAATTTCGCAGTCTCGCCGGTGACGTTCGCGATCGTTTAACAGAGAAACAGAAGCGACGTGGAAAACGATGGTTGCTGCTGCTGTTGCTGTTGCTGCTGCTACTTCTCTCTCTCTCTCTCTCATTCTCTCCCACTCTCTCTTTCACTCTCTCTTCGTCTGTTTCTCTTTACTCGTTCCTACGAGAATTTCCTTACCTCGTAGATGCCAGCCAACGTACTTCGGGTTCGACAAGAAGAAGAGAGCGAAATGCTGCCTTTCCACCGTACATTCCGTAATAACCTCATCTACGTTGATGGCGAGAGCAACGTGTTTGTCCTTTAATTAAGTGGTATATAAGGTACCTACCCATCGTTGATTTGGTATAACGGGGGAACTCGTGGGGAGCTTACGAGATTCACGAGCAAAGCTTCCTGAGAAATTTAAAGCTTTCGAGAGGTACTACGCTAATGAGAAATAATTGATAAACCCGGGCTTTAGAAAGAGATAGAGATTGAGATAGAAATGGGACGAAAATGGAGAAGAAGGTAGGAGATAGAGAAGCGGATAGATAGAAGGGTTAACGCTTTCCGTATAAAATGAACGTGAACGTGAACGTGAACCTGAAAGTTAATGTGAACATGAACGTTTCAGTATTTAGTGAGCCTCTTTTAAAATTCATCCCGTGATTATCTGTACCCTTTTGGAAATACGAAACCTTCGTTAACGGAACGCCAACGGCGATGTCTTAAGTATAGATGGATATAGATAACTAGGTACGTAATACCTACGACGCGGATTGATCGACCAAGATCTTACTGGCGAGAGCCAACAGTAATTATGAATTATACGATATCATTCAACGGTAAATGCGACCGTTTCACCAATCAACGGGGAGAACGGACGAGAAGTTCTCTCGTGTTAGGTGAAGTAGAAGGAGAAGGAGCGCTAACCGACGATAAATACGACGATAGGATAACTGTATTATTTGATGAGCTATTAAAAAGTTTAACGACTCGAACTTTACAGTGTCGTGAAGAATCTGCGAGGTAAGACGAGATTTAGGCAATCTCGAACGGAGATTTAAAACGGAAAATGAAATGTCACGGAGTGGATGACGACGAGTGTTGTTTCTAGATTTCTTGATCTAAGAAGTCAATAATTGACGAAGATCGACGATTATTATACGAATGTCTCATGTATCTACGAGAATCCGAAGGGAAAATTGTCGAAACGTTTTTTTTTTAAATCGCGAATATGTAATTCCTTTATTGTCGTTAGGATAACGTCGTTTCGATACGAACGATGGACGTAAATGTCTCATCGATAAAAGTTTTATGTAGCAGGAGATAAAAAGTGAGAAAAAGTAGAGAAGAGAAAGCTCAGCTTATTCGATATACAACGTAATTAAGATCAGCCAATCTCGTTGTTCACTCTACTAACACGTCTGTATTCTCTTCTTTTATTCTTCCACCTTGTTCAATCCTCTCTCTTTTTCTCTTTCTCTCTCTTTCTCTCTCTCTCTCTCTCTCTCCTTTCTTTTCTATCTCCTCGTAGTATTTCTCTCCCAACTGGCGACTTTAATTGGCCTCGACCCTCGCACGTCGATGTAGGATCGTGTTTTACGAGCACCGATATGACCACTTTTACGATTTTGGCCCGAGCCGAAAATCAGTCGCGTACACCGTTAAAGCCGTGAACGAGGTCGAACCTCTCACTTCTTATTTCTCACACACACTTTCTCTCTCTCTCTCTCTCTCTCTCTCTCTCTTTCTCTCTCATTCTCTCAATCTCTCTAGCTCTATCTATCCTTTTCTTTATTGTTTTGTAGTTAATAGATATTTCTATGTCGTAGTGTGATAGAAGATATATTGTTAAGAGGAATCGATCGTAAAACTCTTCGAAATGAATGACAGGACGTCTGGTAACTCGGTACAAGATAAAATTGCTCGTTCTTATCGCTAATGCCGAAGTAATAGCGTGATTTGTTTAAGCGATAGTTCGATAAAACGAAGAAGGTGGAGGAAGGGAAGAGGGGAAAAAGGTAGGAGGAAGAGGAAGAGGAAGAGGAAGAGAAAGAGAAAAAGAAGAAAGAGGAGGAGGAGGAGAAGAAGAAGAAGAAGAAGAAGAAGAAGAAGAAGAAGAAGAAGAAGCGTTTACCGCATCGACAGAACCATTTTTCAGAATATTCGCTGAACTGAAGTACCCTTACGTTGGGAAAATAATTTACTTTGACGGCCAAGAGTAATGCTATTCCAGAAGGTTGTAGTAAAGTATCGAATAAATGAACGACATCACAGCGCGCAATTTTTTTTTCCTCTTTCTGTTTTATTTTTATTTTTCTCTTCTTCTTTTTTTTTTTATTATTTTTTTTTTTTTTTTATTTTACTCATGTGAGAGTGAAATTTCTCTATAAAAAAAAAAGAAGAAGAAAAAAAAGAGGAGAAAAAGAAAAAGCGATTCAGACTTTTTTCCCCGTCGAACTGTGCCAGAGTACTTTTTACGCGAGTAGAAATAAGAGAGAGAAAAAAAGAGAGAAACAAACGCGAGACTTAAAAATGATTTATTATTGAAAGATTATGTACGAGAGCAAAATTTCATTCTTATTACGAATATGATATTTTATGAGAACGATCTAATCGTGTCGTTAATATTAATTAAAAAACGAATATAAATTCGTTTGAATGATATTATTCGAAGTATACGCGACTAGCGTTAAAGAAAAACTTGAATCACCCTGTATATGTACGTATAAATATAAGAAGAGAGTATACAGTAAAATACAAAGCTTTCGTCCGTACATATGTACCTATATATATATATATATATATATGCGTACATACACGACATATGTACACACACACGCACACGCAGACACATACACAGACAAATTGATTTTTACACTGACGAATTACGTTCGATGGATCACTCCAAGCGCAACGGTGACCAGCATCCGTTCGATGAAAACAATGGACACTCGCTTGAAATCTGTCAGCCGGAAAATAACTTGTCATCGTTTTTGATAATGTCGATACTACGTATCGATTATCCAACGGTTACATTGACACCTGCCTAGAAATTTCGCCAGAATATATATATATATATATTCTTTTTTTCTCCCTTATTTCCCAACGATAATATTATCGACGCGTACAAGCTTATCGTTGAAAGTCTCGTTCCGCGTATATAATACAGTGTATGGTGACGTGAAAAAAAAGTTCTTGGAATTGATATGAGAAGGGTACGATGGTGAAAAAGAGAGAGAGAGAGAGAGAAAATGAGTGAGTGAGTGAGTGAGAAAGAGAAGAGAGAAAGAGAAGAGAGAGAGAGAGAGAGAGAGAGAGATATTGGTGGTAAAGTAATAACGCACTTACAATTAGTGGCAAGCCAATTACTTCCGTAAAAGCATCGACTACCAAGAGAGTCGCGCATATGCATAGATAGGAAGAAGCGTCCGATTATATCGAGCTCGTTAATTAACTCCAGTATTGTTCTTTACGCACGGGACTCTCGGTCTCTTTCCCTCTTTCTCGTCGAAGCGACGAACGGTATATCGAATTATGTCGTTGAAACACATCACCAGAGGAAAAGAGTGAGAGAGATAGATAGATAAATAGATAGATGGATAGATGGATAGATAGATAGATAGATAGATAGATAGATAGATAGATAGATAGATAGATAGATAGATAGAGAGAGAAACAGTGTGCATATATATATATATATATGCGTGTATGTATATATATATGTATGTATACGTACACACGCAAATACATATATAGATATGCATACATCTATAGAGACAAAAAGTTGGTAGAGCTTTGAAGCGAAAGCTTTTCTCGCTTTCCATCGATTCGCGTTATTCGGATTTAAACAATTAGAGAATACACACTGCATTCCAAGGCTACTTTTATTCGATGTGAAATAATAATTGTACTCCGGCAAAGGCTAATAACGATAATTTCAAAATAAGTATTAACGTGGGACAAATTAGGGTGGACCAGAGAGATGCATATTCAAGAGCTTAATGACATTGTTAAATGGAAAAAGAAGAAAAGAGATGAGAGAGAGAGAGAGAGAAAGAGAAAGAGAGAAGAAAAAATAAACGTAAGAAACAACGACATTGATCCACGTCGGTGACACACAGACAGACAGAGAGAAAGAGAGAGAGAAAGAGACAGAGAGAAAAAGGGACATTCCTCTCTCTCTCTCTTTCTCTTTAAACTCATGCTCTCGAAATTGTTTGCCTTGGCGATTTAATTAAACCCAGCGTTAATTCAATAGACGTGTCCTGAGCAACTAACGAATTACAGTCGCATCTGCGAGTTGGATTAGTAGGCGCATCGTGTGCCTTCTCTCTCTCTCTCTCTCTCTCTCTCTCTCTCTCTCTCTCTCTCTCTCTCTCTTTCTCTCTACTCTCTCATTCTCTTTCTCTCACTCTCGCTCTCGCTCTCTTGACTAAGCAATGCGTATCGTGTACATGAATATGGTAGTAATTAACCGCGATTGTAGCGACAGCCCTCAAAACGCACTGTGAATACGAGTGTACCGGCGCTCTATCGCCGCACGAAATGTCTACGGAATTCTAATGCGCCCATGCCCTTTATCCTAGCCCCAGACCCTCGAATCTACCCGCGTCATTTCAAGATATCCTTGCGAGAGATATTACATATATATATATATATATATATGTGTGTGTATATATATGTCTATTACATATATATGTGTATATATATATACTTATGTGCATATATATATATATATATATGTATACATATATGTATATTCTCGATATGACTTCGTTACTCTCTCAACTTCTGGATATGTCCTAGTCAATGTATCAAAATTTCTCCTTTCATCTCGATATCTATTTAATCGAAACACGTTTTGGGTTAGAACCCAATGTGATTCACCCTGAATTCGATCAGAAAGTTATGTTGCTACGATATTTTCTTTTTTCGATGAAGAGGTCAGTGGACGACATTAGGTACAAATAGAAGAGACAGAGACAGGACAGAGAGAGAGAGAGGGAGAGAGAGAGAGAGAGAGAGAGAGAGAGAGAGGCAAATCTAATAGCAGTTAGCCCTCGTTATTCCTCGCTTATACGGTGTACGAGTACAGCGGCAAAGTAAACTGCATCCAGGTGTCGGAGTAGAGCTCGTTAGTGGGTTTACAGGTAGGTCACCATTGTGTAACCACGTAACCAAGCCACTGCATGCAGCTTACTTGGCAAATATCGCTCTCGACTATGTAACTATAAGGGGGCGGGTGATATTATCTTGACAACGGCCACGATAACAAGAGGCAAAGTCGCCTGACTTTTTCTTTTCGGTGCCACGACGAACGCGTGTCTGGCCTATTTCGAGGGAAGATTGAAAAAGAAAAAAGAAAAAAAAAAAGAACAACTTAAAAACTTACATTCGCTGTGTTACGTTTATCATTAGCATCGCTTTTTTCTCAAACGATCTTATTAAAAGAAAAAATGAAGAAAATAAAAAAGAAAGAAAAAGAAAACAGAAATAAGAAAGAAACAGAAAGAGAGAAAGAAAGAAAGAAAGAAAGACGGATCGGTGCGCGCGACTAATCTCTTTCTAATCTTAATAGCAACAAAGTACCCTGATGTTTCTTCAACTCATAGAACTAACCCGTATTATTGTGGGTGCGTTGTGGAGGAGAAGGAGTAGGAGAAGTAGAGCGAAGTGGAGTGGTGGACTAAAAAGGAAAAAAGAAAAAAAGAAAAAAAGAGAGAAAGAAAGAAAAATAAAACAAAATAAAATAAAGGAAGGAAGGGAAAAAAAATACAAGCGAATGGTTCGCGGTTCGGCAAATACGAGAGGACAAAAAAAGGTGAGAAGAACGGTTCGCCAAACAATATAAAAAATGATGGATCCGCCAACAGACGCGCGCGTAGTGTGTATAGCAAAACGGACGGTAGAGAATCCTCCCATTGGTCATTTTTCGACTTTCCGACGCTGTAGCGTGATATCGTTCTAGATAGGAGCGACGTGTTCGACGCGTACGACCAGGACGATGCTAACCAAAATTCCGAGTAAATAGCGACCGAAGCCGAACGGTGTGAGAACTGCTGGAGGGATGGAACAATGTTGTTGACGAGTGCCAGAGAGAGAGAGAGAGAGAGAGAGAGAGAGATGAAAGGAGATAGACGTAACGAATCGATGCAGTTTACCCGACCATCTACCTCTCTCTTTCTCTCTTCCTCTCTCTCTCTCTCTCTCTCTCTCTCTCTCTTTCTCTCTACTTCTCACCCTTCTTCCCTTTACCTTCACGAAAACGGTAGGAAGATTCTTCTTCGTGCTTAACGTTTCTCCGATGCTGTCATCACCAGTTTGCTTCCTTCTCTAGAGTGTCAAGTGATGCTTATTGTTAGTGAAAATTTGCCGCAAGTTAAGCATCCTTCCCACTGCAATTTACTCCCACCCTTTCTTTACTTATCACTTTCTATCCACCTAACGCACACACGTGCAGCAAACTCTTTATACGCATGTATTATTATACAGTATATATGTATATATATATATATATATATATATATATTGCGTATTATAGTTTTGTATAATTGTATCTTTGCAAGTACATTATATATGTATCTGTAACAGACAGAGAAGAAAATTTTCTAAAAGCTTAAAAAACGCTGACGAACCTTGAACGGATCTCGAATCGGGCCTTCGAAGAAAATTTTGAAATCGCAAACAGCTAATAAGTAGATTATGTTTCTTCTATCGTTTTTGATAAGTCCTGTCGATTTTGTTACGATTTAAGAGATTGTAAAAAGAAATTGAAAAATCGATCTTCATTTCTCTCCGATTTTCTTGTTTCTCATTTCTTAAAAAGAAATTAAACCGTCCAGATATTTTCTCTAGAAACGTGATAAGTATGAAAGATCAAGGTACTTATACGCTTTATTTTATATATTACAAATGCCTCGTAATTATGGTATATTTTATTTAGATATAGGATAGACAACGGATTTAGAATAATTAATAATCGGGGATACGCGTCGGGGATATACAAAATAGCGATGTCGTAGTGTGTAGCTTCAGGGAGAAAACGAGCTTTCCGGGAAATCTCACGAATTTGATCCATAAATATGCCCGCGGGGTCCTATCTGCGGAATCTACGGTGAAACTTGTAACCCTAAAATACTCGAGGAATAGCTCCCCGTCACGAAGTCTCTGACTTGCTTTTCGAGAGAGAGGGAGAGAGAGGGAGAAAGTTTCGTTGTGGCTACGCGTACACGATATAACACATGTGTTATATAATCGATCATTATATCCTTCTTATCCTATTTTCCCTATCTTCTTCTTCTTCTTCGATAAGAAAAATTTCGGTTGATGACACTGTCGAAAAGAAGAAGAAGAAGAAAAAGAAAGAAAAATCTTACTTTCGTTCGCTCGATCATGCGAAAGGCGTACGATATTAAACGAACACCGTCGTCAACAATCACCGAGATAAGCTGCTTGCGAACGATTCGTTTTGTTTTCTACTTGTAAAAGATAAACTCTTATCGATCTATTCCCAAGGGAAAAAGAAAGCGAGAGAGAGAGAGAGAGAGAGAGAGAGAGAGAGAGAGAGAAGTTGACTCCCTCAAGTTTTGCGATTAAATCTCGTCGAGACACTTTATTTCTTGATTTTTCTTTCTTTTTTCTTTCTTTTCGTTTTTTGCTTTCTTCGAAAAGAAGATGGAAGGAAGAGGAAAAAAAATGGAGAGATCGAAAATTTATGCGCATTTCTTATATAAAACGGTTTGTATCGACCGATCGATACGGAACGCGATAGATAAGATATAATATGGAATATTTGTCTCTCGAATTTCACTCGCGTTTATCTCTCTTGAAAAAGGGCGAGAAAGAAATAAGGAAGAAAGAATAGGATTTGAATCGAGCGCGTAGGTAAATCAGACAAGCTTCCGATGAAAATCTTTCTTTGAAATTGGAATCGAAACGTAGGAATTTCAGAATTCATGAAAATCAACTCACAATGTATCGACGTGTCTCGAAGGAGATGCACTCGAACGATCCCAAGTAGAGTAACTTGACTTTTAGTCAGACAAACTGCACGGATCAAGTTATTCGTATATTTTTAGATATCCTCTTTCTCTCTTTCTCTCTCTCTCTCTCTCTCTCTC
>NC_057691.1:1921187-1931187 GCF_014466175.1 Vespula pensylvanica | reverse complement strand
ATGCACACATGCACGTATATACATCTCTCTCTCTGTGTGTGTGTGTGTGTATGTATTGTACATATAATTGCACGATAGTTGTAAAAATATTTGCGAGTAATCCGAACGTATTTAAATATTGTACCGACGATTCCTTTTCTGAGAAGAGATTCAAGAATCACAAAAACGTATTAAAGGATACGAATTTCTCAAAAGAATTATTGACAAATGAGAGAGACTATGTTCTTTTATTAAGAGAAAAGAGAAAAAGGAAAAAAGTATGATTTCAAAGATCTTTATTACATATCAACTCTCGTCGTAACTCTTTCTCCTTGAGATGATGGGGTAATAACGAGGTCGTTAACAAACTTCTCATCTTCTACTCTTCACTTTTTCTCTCTCTCTCTCTCTCTCTCTCTCTCTCTCTCTCTCTGTCTATCTATCTCTATCTCTATATCTCTATCCCTTACTTATATCTCACCCTTTCTCTTTCTCCGTGTCAATAAAAATGATCGCAACGAGAAATTAAATTCCTCTTCGATTTCAAATTCCCGAAGCGTGTGTACTACACATCGAAAAAAGATGGGAGCAGGAAGAAATAAAAAAAAAATAAAAAAAATAAAAAAATAAAGGTAAAAAGAAAATAAAAAAGACCAAAATAAAAAAAAAAAGAAGAAAATGGATGCGCTACGGGGAAATAAAAATTCAAATGTGCAAATTTCGCCGGTTACATTTCGCCGAAATAAAAAAAAATCTGGCAGTCGCGTGGCGAAACGGTCGAACATGGAAATTCTAATTGCGCGTGGTGGTTTTGCGGTACGAAGGCTTGGCTTGAAAATTATGCTCATTGATTTTCTTTGCACTCGACTTTCAAGATACTCTTTCCCCATCGATTCACCGTTTTCCTTACAAACAAGAAGGATTTCTCTGTCTCTCTCTCTCTCTCTCTTTTCTCTCTTATAAAATTTCCATCCGTAGAATTTCCGACGATTAGGTGCTCTCGACGAGTAAAGATGATTTAAAAGAGTGAAGAAGAAAGAGAAAGAAAAAGAAAGATATAGATAGATAGATAGATAGATAGATAGATAGATAGAATGAGAAAGAGAAGATACTCTTCGAAATTCCATCGACAATTTCATCTTGAAGAAGAGACGTTTGCCTAACCGAACTCCACCCACGAGTTTTTCGATTCATTTCTCTGAATTTACGCTTGTAAAAGCTTTTGAAAATCGTTGAACGATGTTGGATAATTAAGGATATCCGATGAGATAGGATCTCGTAATGTTATTACGATTAAATTAAAGGACTCGAAGAATTGACAAGGATCATTCTCTCTTTCTTTCTATTTATTGTTCACTCGAAGAAAGTAGAAAATAGAACAAGTGGACGGACGCATTCGAAATAGTACGACATTGTTTTCCTTCGTTCGATGCATTAAGAATACACCTTCTTAGTCTTGTATCTCCTTTCGTCAACAACGTCACTTCAATTTGTCAAGGCTTTAGAACGCGAAGCGTCCTTCCGCTTACACCCTTTCCTATTTCTCATCCACAATCAACCCCTCTCTCGTCATGAGCTCGTCGACAACGTGAAAAGCCGACCTCGGCTGTTTCCCTTTCTCGTCCTTCTATTCGTCGACGTAATGAACCGCATTTTCGCGGTGACATCGCCACGTCGCGTGTCGTCTTGACGAGAAGACGAGAAACCAACAAGAAAATGGTCGGAACTTTGTCGATTCTCCACGTTCTCCTCGTCGTTCTGATTCTTTTTATTATTTTTCGACGAATTATATGTACATGCATATATATGTAATTATATAAATAATTATAGTTATTAAACAGATATTTAAATTATTTTGAAACATATATTGAATATTTCTATTTCTTTATCATTATCTTAATTCATCATTGTTAAATATATGTTTCATAATTTTCTTTTTTCTTACGATAGTTTGATCTTGACTCGTCGATTCTTTTTCCTTTCAAGAGATTAACCTTAGCGATCGATATCGAAATCAAGGTCACAAAATCAAGGTTCTTTTTTATTCTTTTTGTTTCTTTCGAAAGTGTTCGAAATATTCCCTTTCTCTCTCTCTCTCTCTCTCTCTCTCTCTCTCTCTCTTTTGTTCCTTCTACGTATTAATTTTCAATAAAAGATTGACTACCTAAAAGCCATTGCGTTGAATAGCCAATGAGATCGAAAAAAAGAAAAGAAAAGAAAAAAGGAGAGAAAAAAGAAGGGAAAGAAAAGAAAAGGAAAGAAAGGGGGGAAAAAGAAAGAAGGAAAAAAACGTTCCATCATTCCCCTTTCATCCCCGCCAACCCCTATTGTTTTCGAAACTTACACTTGTTAGATAGAACAATAGAGAATCGTTCATGGTATGATCGTGGTTTGACGTATCGAGCATCCCGTAGAATCATCCCGTGAATTTTCCTGGAACGCTGAAGCCTCCATTGTGCTTCGCGGCGGGATTCAAAGGATTAACCCGAGCTCTTCAACGACTGCTATCTATGGAATCGCATAGATATAGTGATATACAATGGCCGTCAAGTTATCTACTTGATTTTCTGAATTTTCTGTTTTTGTCAAATATCGTTTCACGAGAAATGCCACAGAGAGAGAAAGAGAGAGAGAGAGAGAAAGAGAGAAGTTAGATACAAACGTTCCTTTAATCGGTGTTGCATACGCTTACCTTCAATGGCAATTTCAAATATAAATCGAAAATTATTCCTAACAGAACGAAAACGAGAGAATTTACAGAGAGTACGAAAACGATTTGAGGTCGACCGAATCGTTCATCCGTTTCGATTAATCCACTTGTTTATTAAGTTAAGTTTAACTATACGATTGAAATAACATTTTACAACAGTTCCCGACCGAAATCGTCTAGCGTTTAGTTAAATTACTCATCGCTGATAACATCCCCTCGTTGATCGATTACTTTTCTAGAAAATAAATGAGCACCGAGTCCGATCGAGAGATAAAGATAAGATAAACTCGAACGATCTCTCTTTCTTTTTCTCTCTCTTTCTCTCTTGTGTTTTACTTAGAGCACAAGGACCGACCACCGATGGAAACTTTTGAAATATCAAACGTGGATAGGTTTTGATGTCTGTGTAAATATGTAGGTTACATCGATGTGTGCGTGTTTACGTTCAACACGCCATCCTCATACCACCTTTTCCTTTTGCAATCGATCGCTAACGGTCGACTTTTTTTACATCGGTCATCTCGTACTATTGACCTGAGCGAACTGCGTGCTCGTGAGTAACTACTACCTTTTGATGCTCCTCATTACTTCCAAAAGCATTTTCTCTCTCTGCTTCTTTTTTTTTTGTTCATTTTTCTTTTTCTTTTTTTTTTCTTTTTTGATGGTGTTGTTTTTGTCGTTATTATTGCGTGGTAGTAAAACGCATACCTACATGCTTTTGATTACAACATCGACCTAATATCGGAAATGATGGAAGATATTTCGAAAGAGACGAAATAATTGATACGAAGAAATTCATTACGTGTATACGTTAGTATTAGTATATCCATTAGAAATTCATTACGTACGTTTACATAAAGCAACGAAAATTAATAAACAAAACGTCTAATTTCATCGTTGCTAATATAACAAATTTTACATTAAAAACGATATCTATTAATTTAAAAAACAATTATTATCTCGTATAGTATTAGATTCTCACTTTGCGATCTTCTTTAGTTCTTATCTCTTTCAAGAAGATAACCAAAGAAACGAAAAAGAAATCGTCCTTGAAAAAGGTGATGAGACTTCTCGAACCGTGGGTCGCGTATTCACCACTAAAAAAAAATGATATAAAACAGAGAAAGGAAAAAGAAGAAAAAAACCTAATAAAAAAAAGAAAGAAAGAAAGAAAGAAAGAAAGAAAGAAAGAAAGAAAACAGAAAAAAGAAAATCCTAGAAAGGCTCGAAATACTCCGACCACGTTCCCTTTTCGCGACCCGTCGCAAGATAACGTCGGGAATGTTGATGGACTCTGGACGTGATATCTTGGCCGTTGAAATCGAGCCGAGTAAAGTAGAACTTTCTCTCTCTCTCTCTCTCTCTCTCTCTCTCTCTCTCTCTCTCTCTCTCTCTCTCTCTCTCTCTCTCTTTCTTTTTCTACGTGTCACGGATCCGTCCAAAAGCAAAAAGATCGAGGGAGAATGATGACGAGGACGGAATTCCCTGTGCCCGAGATTGAATCTGTTGGGTCTGGTTAAGAGTAGAAACGGTGGACGAACGAAGATGAGCAGACTCGTTGAATAGAAGGAGAGTTGTGTAACATCAAAGATGGGAAAGTTCCTGAACGTTGGGTGGAAAGGAGGTCAACGAGGTCCTTAAGGATTTCGAAGGAACTCGAAGGAACGATGCCTCGGACCTGGAAATGCCATCGTCTTCGAACGTTATCGCGTGAAGTATACATAGACGAGTAAGTGGTAGGAAAAGGGAAAGAAGGATAGGAAAGAAGAGAGAAAGAGAAAGAGAAAAATAGAGAGAGAGAGAGAGAGAGAGAGAGAGAGGATGATGGCGACACAGGTGGGTAAAGTCGTTCGTTGTGACCGAAGATCCTTGAGTAGGGAGAAAAGAAAGAAGCGTCAAAGAAGAAGAGAGAAGGACATCGAGTCTTTCCAGCTACCAATGAGGACTGCTTTCTGACCGAAGAGGAAGACGTCCTTCGACGAGAACTAGTCGTGTTCCCGCGGGATCAGACGCTGACCAAGAATGGAAGGAGCTACTACTAGCGAGAAAGGACGACTCGTCCGAGACGACGAATAAAGACAAGATTTTTTTTTTCTTTCTCTTTTCCCTCCCCCTCTCTCTTTCTCTCTTTCTATTTGTTTGTCTGTCTCTATCTATCTATCTATCTATCTATCTATCTATCTATCTATCTATCTATCTTTTTTCTTTTCTTTTATTTCTTCGTTTTTCAACGTCTGGTTGGAATTCGAAGTAGCTCGAGAGAGTTGAGAATTATATTAATAACGTGGACTTATTTTTAAAAAGAGATAGAGATAGAGATAGAGATAGAGATAGAGAGAGAAGGGGGAGGAAGGAGTAAAAAAAGGAAGAAAAGAAAGAGAAAAAGAAAATGATCGAAGCCGGGCGTAGAATTTTTTATTTAATTGTTAATCTTAATACTATTATAAATCCTTCTTCCTTATTACAAACGTTAAACTCTCTCTCTCTCTCTCTCTCTCTCTCTTTGCCTCTATACTCCGGAAGACTTATTTTAAAGTGTACCGAAAGTATAGTAGCTGTGATTCATTGCGAAATAAATAAAGCGAAGCGGACTAAGGCGTGTAATCCTAGAGACATCTGAAAGGATTTACATACGTATGTGTATATATACATATAAATATACATATATATATATATATATATATACACGCAAGTAGTACATAATACAAACGTATACGAAAGACGGTAAAAATATCGCTACGATTGGTATAATATCGAAAGGACGTCTAAGATAAAATGTAAATAGGAAAAAGGTGAGAAGGGAAGGAAGAAAAAAAGGAAAAATAGAGAGAGAGAGGGAAAGAAAGAAAGCAAAAAAAAAAAAGAAAAAAAAGAGATGCGGAAGCAGTTGGAAAAGGGGATGCAGGTGGCGATAAGGGTTAGAGGATAGTACGACCAGTCGAAGAGCTATCCTTCTTTGACGGAGCGAGAGTGCCTGAATTCCCATGGGAACTACGGTAAGGCCAGGGATAAAGGTACGAATGCACAACCGAAAGAACAGAACAGAAGAGAAGAGAACAGTAGAGAACAGAAGAGAAGAAGGAAAGAAAGAAAGAAGGAAAAATAAACTGAAAAAGAGTAAGAGAGCGAAGATCGAAATCAAAGCCAAAACGACACGGCACTGAGAGTATACTACTGGCAGCTAAGGAAAATGGAAAATAAAGAAGAAGAAGAAGAAGAAGAAGAAGAAGAAGAAGAAGAAGAAGAAGAAAGAACCGAGAGTCTTACTCCTTCTTTTACTTTCCTTATTTTCGATTTTCTTCCTGTCTTCTCTCTCTCCTACCTATTCACCCCATTCCACCCTTCTCGTACTCCGTGTGATTTTCAAAAGCGCTGGACCGTTAATTTCATGCGATCGAAAAGTAAAGGAGATGACGAGGGTCTTTCAGAAATGATGGAATGATTTGAAAGGAAACGAAATTTCGATGAGTAAGTTTTTGGTAAGTAGAGACAATGTGAGCTCGTTCTGACTAGGAAAGAGGGCCAAAAGAAAATGAGAGAGAAAGAGAGGAAGAGAGAGACAGAAACAGAGAAAGACAGACAGACAGACAGACAGACAGACAGACAGACAGACAGAGAGAGAGAGAGAGAGAGAGGGAGGGAGGGAGAGAGAGAGGGAGAGAGAGAAAGAGTCTTGACGAGGAACGGAGGGTTTGTAGAAAAAGAGGAATAATTTACTAACGTCGAGCAAAGTATTCCGTCGTACAAGTTGGCAACTCCGCCCCCACAGTTACTAGCGGCTTCCAGCGTTAAAAGCGATATTCCGTAAGTATAAGCCAACTTTCTCCTTTGATACTCTCTCTCTCTCTCTCTCTCTCTCTTTCTTTCTCTTTCTCTTTCTCTCTCGGACGGTACCCGTGCCAAGGCGAACTAGTAACGGGGTTTCGGAACTTTTCACGGAGAAACGAGGTTCAAGATGAAACCACTCATGAGTAATCCAGAAATAATCGGTATCCTGGCGACGTTCATGGCGATCTATGTATGTATGTATGTATGTATGTATGTATGTATGTATGTATGTATGTATGTATGTATGTATGTATGTATGTACGTATGTACGTAGGTATGTATCTATGTATATACATATATATCTTACATATACCTAAACCTCCCTATAGTATATACATCGAGACGACAGCTTTGGAGGAATATCGATTAGCTTGTTTCTCGTAGAAATTCTTTCTTTCCGAAGGTTCCTGACAATCGATTTATTCTTCGTCTCCGTACGGAACGGAATAACGAGACGCGTGTTCTGTGTGTATAACACGACAAGTGTTTTGCTTTGAAAGAAAACCAATGTAGTGTAAAAAAAAAAAAAAAAGAAAAAGAGAAAAAAAAAGAGAGGGAAAGAAAGAGAGAAAAGAAAGAAAGAAAGAATGAAAAAAAAAAAAACGAGAAAATACAACGAAGAGAAAAGAAACGAAAATAAGAAAAAGCAGTAGAAGAAGAAGAAGAAGAAGAAGAAGAAAGAAGAAGAAAGAAGAAAGAAGAAAAAAAAGGAGGAGAAGAAGTAGCAAAAGATTTCTCTTCTTCCTTGGTTTAAGGGCTCGCTAATCCGTGGAACGAGTTCGCGTACTGGAATCGACCTTAAGTAGGGAAGCACCGTACGTACTTACGTACTACGTACGAGACGAGTCCCGAGGGTCGCATTAACACTCTTAACGCGAGCTCTCTATCGTGGCTAATGGAGATCTTCGGTTTCAAGTGCACTGGTCCATAGATACGGTACTTAGTCTGTACGTATCAGCGCGATTACCATGAGAGAAGGTACCTCCTAGTACCGGTCCTGCTGAATTCCGAATCGTTCGAGTACCTCATAGAGAATGGTCGAACGTATAATTTGGCAAGGGTTTCGTCGATTTAACGACTGTCTCCAGAGATTCATCCCCTTTTTTTTTGTCTTCTTTTTCTCTTTTTTTCTATCCTTTTTTATCTTCTTCCTCTTTCATCCCTACTCTCGTTCATCTCATCCCTTATGTTAGCCAAAGATTCGTAGTAGCTACTAATGAAGTAATCGTTTCGACGTTAAAAGCTAAAGTTAAGAGAGAGAGAGAGAGAGAGAGAGAGAGAGAGAGAGAGAGAGAGAGAGAGAGAGAAAAGGATGTTACTCTTTCACGATATCCGCTTGTCGTCGAGATGGTAGCTTTAACATTTATCGCGATTAACGCGAAGACGCTTTTCGAAGCGTTGAATAGATTATGAACGATTAAGTGGTTACCCATGGCAAAGTTCGAAGAAGACAGAATGAGAGGGAGACAGGGCGTGGATAATCTGTCGGCTAAAATCTTAATGTAATCTCAGACCCGTCAATTTATCTCTCCTTCCTCTACGCTCCACGAGAGAACGTCTTCGTGACGTAATTAAATATTACATGAAGTCCCGTTATTATTACCATCGGTTCCTTTGACTCTCCCCGCTTGTGCTTTTAATATTTCACGTGGGTAAAAGGTAACGGAGAAAACTTTTCGAAGAGAAATACGTTTCGAATGGAAAAGAAATATATATATATATACACACACATACACACGCACAAAGAAAAAGGAAAAAAGAAACAGCTAAAAAAAAAAGAAAAGAAAAATAGAAAGCTCTATCAAAGGACATCGAGCTTTGGTTAACTTTCATTTGACTCGTACATAGAAGAAGATAAAGAAGTCCCGTATTAAAAGAGTGACTTTCCTCGAAAAAGGAAAAAAGAAACGAAAGAAAAAGAAATGAAAGAGTAACACACAAGAGTCGCAACTATCAACCTATCATACTTGTAATACTTTTTCCTATTACACGTTTCTCCGTTAAACTTATAACGTATTCCATTAACAAAATTCATAAGTACATATGTATGTAGTAGAACGATGATGGGCTTGACCCTTTTCCCGTTATCGAATTCCGAACTTGGAAAGTCCACTTGGCCGGTTTCATGGAACGACACGTTGGTATCCTTTAGAGAATGCATTACGCCTATGATTCAAGAGAATGAGTCACTATCAAGCAGCTAAACATATGTAGAACATATGTAAGATTTAGTATTTATATATTACATATATACACACATGTGTATATACATACATATATGGTTACACCATTATATCGAGAACTCTACTTCGGTGGCACGATGCCTGTCCATTATTTTTCTCGAAAGGTGTAGACGATCTCTTTTCAGAACACTAACGGGTGTTCTATTGTCCGGATCTATGAAAAAAGAGAGACAGAAAGAGATAGAGAATATATATATATATATATATATATATATATATATATATACATACACACACAAAGAAAGATCGATCACATTTGTCGTGCAATAGCGAAATGTAAGCTGGTTGGAGTAACAGGAAAAGGACTATCCTAAAGATCATAGATCTTTCGAGTCTCCGTTGTTCGAGATCCGCTCTGTTAGGTGGTCTTTCCTTCGTCATAAATCTCGCTTCTCACTTTCAGTTCGGATTGCTTCGTCGCTTTTGCCGAACTGGCAAAACGCGGTGTATCGTCGTTTCATTCCTTCCTCCTAGAGAAGCAAACCGTTTCCTCCTTGTATCTTCTCCGACCCTTCGTAGAGAACATCTAATTAGCCTTCCATCCAATTACTACCACCTTCCATCTTCGGTAAGTGCCGACGATGGTTACAAATGCCTGCGAGGGTTGGAACAATGAAATTAGCTACGTTGAATCCTTTGTCTTGCGAATTATCAGCAGTCGATTCACCGAACGTCGTCTTTTTATATACTAACTCGAAAGGTCTTCTAACGTTAAATTTATCGACTCGTAAAATTCTCTAACTTCTTTTACATTTAACTTTGAACGTGTGTTATACATACATACATACATACATACATACAAAATACATATAAATATATATATATATATATATATATATATATGTAGACATGTGTGCATGTGTAGATATAAGTCTAAGTGTACGTAAGATAAAGAGAAAAAGAGAAAGAAAGGAGATGAAAAATCGAATCTGGATTAAATCATCCGACTATTTCCAAGAAGACGCCTAGAAAAGAAGAGAGAGGTTGTTGATGGAGGGAAAAGAAAGAAGCATAGAAAGAAGAAGAAGAGAAAGGAGGAGAAGGAGGAGGAGGAGGAGGAGAAAGAAGAACGACAGTAGACGAGTACGTCTCCAACGCAGCACTTCGCTCATCGTTCACATTTCCTCTCCGAATCCTTCTTATCCACCGCGGCATTATCATAATGCCATCGCCCCGCTACGTGACAGGAAAGACGTATTATCTCTGCTACTCGCTCCAGTTTTCCGATCTTCTCTCTTTC
>NC_057691.1:1911187-1916187 GCF_014466175.1 Vespula pensylvanica | reverse complement strand
TTTTTCCTTTTTTTTCTTTTCTTTTCTTTTCTTTTCTCTTTTTTTTATCCTTTTTGATTTCTTTTCATCGAAACATGCAGACAGTTGTTTTAAATAACTACGTATCTATCTCGCCGATAAGAAAAATGTAATAGTCTCGCGTAATATTTCGTAAGATAAATTATTGAAATGATATTCGATGAACGATTATTTAAAAAATATCGTAAGAGAAGCTAGTGGAAAACTCGATAAACGTAAAAGAACTCGGTAGTAACGTCGCCAAAAATCTGCATAGGAATTTTGCACGTACCATTCATTTCCAAGGATTCATATAAATGAGCGAGCCAAGCTAGTATCTATAGATATACATAGATAAGTACTTGTACGCGAATGGTTTTCAAGAAATTATACGGGTTAGTATGCCAGCACGATTTCAAGAATTTATATAGGACAGCTTACGAACATACATACATACATATATATGACGGGATTAACGCTGAATACGATAATATATATATATATACACACACACGTATATATACTCATACGTATTCATTCAAGACTCAACTTTTTTTCAAGCAGGCTCGTCGACGCCAAATCCAATCCCAGGAATTTATATAGATCAATTATGGATTAGTATTATTTTGAGATTATTAATAGAGATTAATCTGTCAACGGCAACGCCTTTTATCGCAGATGTACAAAATATCATACTTTTTAAAAGCGATATACATTTTAAACGAATTTTGTTGTTATTTTCAACAAATTCACATGCGGATCAGTAAAAAAAAAACAAAAGAGAGAAAGAGAGATGCACAGTCAGAAGATTTTTTAAATCGACAAACCGAATCGAAATGTACGAAAATTCGTTCAATAAAGGTAGGAACTTTTGAAAAACTGAAACGTGTATATATATATACAATGCGTGACGTTTATATCCACGTAACGCAGAACGAAACGACAAAGTAAACGAGTTTTACTTTTCATCGTAAATACGCTTATGTCAGTTTAATTTTTGCTCAACAATTCTGGCAAAAAAATCGGACTGATTTTATGGCGAACCGAGCGGTCAACCGCAACGCCGAAAGAATGCCCAAATAAATGCCTAAGAAAGATGATCACGTATAAAGGAAGAAAAGAAAAGAAAAAAGAAAAGTAGACAATGTTAACGATGACGACGATAATAACGACAAAAGGAGAAGAAGAAAAGAAAAATATACGAAAGAAAAAGAAAAAGAAAAAAGAAATTATAAAACAGAAAAGAGAGAGAAAAAAAATCGATACAATTTGGATCGTATCAATCGAGCGGATCAACGCGTAAGTTCCTTACATCGTTTCTCTGCAGAAGAAAGACGGAGCTCGCGATAAGCTTCTTGTTTCTCACCTTTTTGATCAGGCAAAGAGGATTCGTCGTGCTCTTTTAATGGTCTCTGAAGAAGGAACGATGACAACGAAGGATGAAAAAGTGAAACGGAGAGATAGGACAGAGTAATAAAGCGAGAATGCGAGGAAAAAAGAGAGAGAAAAAGAGAGAGAGAGAGAGAGAGAGAGAGAGAGAGAGAGAGAGAGAGAGAGAGAGAGAGAGAGAGAGAGAGAGAGAGAGAGAGAGAGAGGAACCAAGCCAATGCGAGAGAGGCACGAGGTACTAATCGTTTTAATGAGCAGCGGACGCGTTCGCTTTATAAAACCACTCTGCGATGGTCAGCCCAGAAAAAAGGGCAAAAGGGAGATAAAGAGAGAGGGAGAGAGAGAGAGAGAGATAGATATATATATATATATAGACAGAGAGAGAGAGAGAAAGAGAAAGAGATACGTGAAACGAGAGGCGTCGAGTACTTTCCCGCTCGTGAGCAAAAGAACAACCACGAGCGGGACTTGAAAAGAACGACGAAGTAACGAGACAGGACTGGAAGGGAGAATGACAGGAAGGAAAGAGAGAGAAAGAGAGAAAAAGAGAGAGAGAGAGAGAGACAGAAAAAAAGGGAGGTCGCGCGCGACAAAGATATCAGGTGCGGAGAGTACTCTTATTACGGTACTCGTCTTCTCGAGGCCGACAATAATGAGCTCCCCGAGCTCTAACGGCAGTCATCGTCGGGTTTCGAACGACCGATCCGCTTTAACATTTTGTTAGAGAGGCATCGGCTTTCCTCTCGTACACGTCGATACGGTACCATGCAAAAGCTACTTTTTCCTCCTCCTCTTTTTCCTCCTTCTCTCGTCTCTTCTACCCCGTTCCTACCCCCCACTCCCATCCCCATCTCCATCCACACCCTCATCTCTACTTTCGAGAGAATCTTTCACATTCCCCCGAACCCAATGCAACGTGTTTTCTTTCGATACTTTTACAAGAGATGCATACACACACGCAAAGTGCATCTACGTACGTATGCATGCGTGTATTTGTATTTGTATATGTTTGTTTGTAAGTATGCATGTATGGGTCTTTTAAAGTATCTTTTAAAATGATTCGTTCCGATTCATTTTAATATTGCATTATCAGACGATATTAATTGGTAAATTTCCTCATTAACGAAATTCAATATTTCGATTATCGATTTCGAATAACTTTAAGCCAGACGGAGTTCGGCAAAACTATCGCGTTTATTTTTAGATTCTTCATCGCGACGATGTGTTTTGCAATGCGATCGACTAAAAACGTAACGACTAAAAGCGATGGTGGAAAAAATAAAGACGATTACCAAGCTAGACATTCGTTCGTTTGTTCGTTCGTTCGTTCTTTCGTTCGTTCGATTTATCGATCGTAAAGTTCGATCTATATAAGTAGATGCGATAGATACGATAGATCGAATAAAATCGTTGACAGTTTCGTTTGATTGAAATTTGATTTTATTACTTAACGACGCGCTATACTTTACTTCCTACGTAAAACATTTATAATTTTATCGTTAGAGAATATATAGTTCTCTATTGGTGATTATATACCAGTGCTGTCCATTTATCAGTATATCAAACATCATTATAAACTAATATACTCGCGGTCGAATAAACCGTCACAAGTTTATTATATGCATTAACGAGCTCTGCACAATGCAGGCGGAATTTCTATGCGAACTTTGTTCCGTCAGAGAAACGGCGAAGATCGACGAAGAGAGGAGGGTGGATGGGAGGGAAATTGAGAGAGAGAGAGAGAGAGAAAGAGAGAGATGGAGTAAGAAAGAAAGAAAGAAAGAAGAGAGTTATCCATAATAGAAAATGGATGACGGAGACGGTCGTTTCTCTGTCGACTCTCGCACGTTTCAAGGATTTTCAAGAAGAGAATAATTTTCGAGGATGTTTGAGACGCTTTTAAATCCGTTTTCGCGTGAAACGAATCGAAAGAATTCGTTAGAGAGAGGTTGCATTAGGGAGACGCGTGCTCCGAGGTTTTTATCGATGAAGAATCGATAGAATTTCCTTCGATTTTCGACAAAGTAAAAAGGAGCGAAATATTTGTTGGCGAAGTCGATGTACTGCGACAACGACACAACAACGACAACGAAAGAAAGAAAGAGAAGGAAGAAGCATGCGCTACGAAAGCACGTAGGCGTGATAGAAAGAAATCTAACGGTGGGAAAAGCCATAAAAAGGAGAAGGAGGCATCGAACCAATCGAGTTTTCGGGATCGAAAGAAAGAACAGGATTCGAGGTACGGAAACTGGGCTTCGAATGAGAAAGAAAGAGAGAGAGAGAAAGAGAGAAAGAGTGGCTATTTACGCCATTAAGTTTGTACCGCGAACGACGAGGACAACGAACGTGGAAAACGAACGGCCACGAGAAGAGAGTAATACTGCGACGACGTGGTGGGTTTGAAACGAGGGGTTTCAGACTCGAGGGATGAGGGTGAGACTACTAACGGAAGAGAAAGAAGAAGAGAAAGAGAAACGAAGCGCTCCCGGAGTCTTTGTGTTATTCAGTCGGCCACCGACCCACGTTCGGCTTAAATGCCCTCTTCCGCCCTCTTTTTCCGTGCGAGCCCTTTTCTCTCCCTCTCAAGAGCGCCCCTTTTAAAAAGCCGCGAGCACGAAAAACCCGGCCCGACGCGCGTGACGACTTCGAAACTAACAACAAATTTTACATCGATTTTTTCCTTCACTTTTACTTCGAATTTGAACCCTCGGAATTTTCAGCCATCTAGAAAGAAAAAAAAAAAAAGACAAGAAAAGAAAATAAGGATAGAAAATATTACTCCTTCAGAAATTGTGATTATTAAGCACGTCGCGTACTGCGCGAGTGTAAACAAAAAAGAATAAAAAGATAGATAGAGATAGATACATACATGCATACATAGATAGATAGATAGATAGATAGATAGATAGATAGATAGATAGATAGATAGAGATAGAGAGAGAGAGAGAGAGAGAGAGAGAGAGAGAGAGAGAGAGAGAGAGAGAGAGAGAGAGAGAACAAAAGGAAAATATGTATTTCGACCGCAAGTACGCACCTCGACGCAATTTACGAGATGGAACGGAGAAACAGAGAAGAGCGAGAGAGAGAGAGAGAAAAAGGGTAGACAGACAGACAGAGATAAAAAAGAGAAAAAAAAACCGGGGAAAAAAAGAAAAGAAAAAGAAACAAACGAAAAAGAAAAAAAAGACATAGAAAAGAACGCGAGACGTCGCGTTTCGATGTCCACGGAAACGTTTTCGCGTATTCCACGCTTGACCCTCGGCACCCCAAACCACAAAATATTCTACGCGAGTGAGCGAGCGAGCGAAGCCGTTCAATGGAACAGACACGAAACTCCATCCCTTTCTCTTTATCTATCTCTCTTCTCTTCCATGGTAGTAGCCTCGGTTTTATGCAAGGTACGTGCGCGTGCTTCCTGTACGAGCCGAGGAATGCAAACTCCCTGGAGGGAGGCCAATCCCTGGCGGCTTCGCGAGCCTTGATGAATTTCGTCCGGAGAGCGTCGGATTTGCGCGGCTGGAGAGACAGAGAAAACCGGAGAAAGGAGCGAGAGAGAGATGGATAGAGAGAACGAGAACGAGAAAGAGAAAGAGAAAGAGAAAGAGAAAGAGAAA
>NC_057691.1:1909824-1911075 GCF_014466175.1 Vespula pensylvanica | reverse complement strand
GAGAGAGAGAGAGAGAGAGAGAGAGAGAGAGAGAGAGAGAGAGAGAGAGTCGACTCCCTGCGAGAAACGATACCCATAATATTCTGCGGAGGGACGAGATAACAGGCTGGTACGTGAGGTTGCAAGAAATATTCCTGTTTCTTGTGTACAAGCTGCTTTATAACCTTTAACTAAATCTCCTTCCGTTCTCCATCGCGCGATACACGAAATAAGGATCCGCGAGATGATGGATGCCATTAATTTTCTTCTCTCTTTTCGTTTCTTTTTTCTTTTTTTGATCTTTTTGTTTTCTTTCGTTCTATTTCCTTTTTTTCTATATATATATATATATCTTTCTCTTTCTTTCTCTATCTTTCGCAATATCGAATACTTGTTAACACCGTCGTAACTAAACTGTTAGATTGGTATATTCTTTTTTTTTTTCCATTGTCGTCGTCGTCGTCGTCGTCGTCATCGTTAATGGACGTTGCTTCATGATAAATAAAAACTATGGCTTCGATCAAGTAGAATAAAAAGAGTTTTAAATCGAAATAATGACGAGAAATTTAATATCTATTTTTCCATTAGAATATTCTTAAATTTGTATGCACTCGATAGAAAAACGTACATTATATAAATATATGTATATGTAGGAACGCGAGAATTTAACATCGAGCTTTTTCATTAAATATATATATATATATATATATATACACACACACACACACACACACATATCCAAACAAAATATAATTTAAAATAGTTTCGCTCCAGGAAAAGAAGAAATGTATAAACTCCGTCGAGAGTTTTGAGGCATTTTGAGAAGAACTTCCGGTGTTCCCATAGGACGTTTCCTAAGCGTCCATGATGTTTGTAAAATAGTACCGGTGATGGCATTTGCCATGTCACAATTTATCCAACTTGCACCCCGAGAGAATTACTCGAAAGCAGCTGGCCGTTCGTGTCAGACAGGATCAATGTCTCCGAACTGGTAGAACGTTTCGACGTAACGCAGCCGTTTATAACTCAAACTTGCGGTCCCGCAAGGTATGGACAATCGATCGAATTGTTGTCGAGAAAGAGAGACAGAGAGAAATGATTTTGACTAACGAAAAAATAAGCCGTCGTTATTTTTCGACGATCGCGGAAAGAAAACAGAGAAAGAGAGAAGTCAATATCAATCGAGCTGAAGAGGGAAAGGGAAAGAGAGAGAGAAAAAGAGAGAGAGAGAGAGAGAGAGGGAGGGAGGGGTAGTAGAGAGTACGAAGCCAC
>NC_057691.1:1877324-1899824 GCF_014466175.1 Vespula pensylvanica | reverse complement strand
CCGAAAGTTTTCCCCAAACTGGAGTAGAAGCCGGTCGAACGAAATTATCCATAATCCGTGCAACGACGTGCGAGGAATATTAAGATACTCGGTTAGACGAGATATTTCACGTATTTGCGATGTTTACGAAACGATCGAACAACGGATAGAACAATGGCGTGGGAATTGTTATAAAATAGTCGATCGATAGTCGACGAAGATTCAACTTGGTCTACTACGAATCATCGTCGGTGATGGGCCAATTAAGAAATTAATTGAAAAACAAGCTTCTTTTTTTCTTTCTTTTTTTTTTTTTTTTAATACCTGTGTGTACCGGGTGTATCAGATGGATTTTCGTCGAAATGGGTAGGATTTTCCGTGACTTAGTAAGACGGTACACACATATAAAATAAAAATAAAAATAAAAACAAAAATAAAAATAAAAATAAAAAAAGGAAGTAGTAGAAGAAGAAGAAGAAGATCTGTCGGACGTGACAGCGAGTTTATTGGTCTTGGATACGGATTGAAGAGAGATCCGGTTGGTCGATGCGAAAGAAAATTATCTACTTCGTCTCGCGACCAGACTAAACCTTCGTTTCTTCTTCTCGTTCGCGAAACGTTTCCTTTTGTAAGAAACTAACGTTCTTCTCCTCTCGGTCCACTTCGAATCGTTCCGACAACACCTGTGTTCTCTTACCGATTCGAAGTTTCGATTTTCAGGGAGAACGCGTCTGGATCTTGAGACACCTGCTAACATAATTCTACTACTACTGTTACTGCTACAACTACTATCTTTCGAATTAATCAACGAGGATTACTTTTTCCGTAAAGAAGATAAATAAATAAATAAATAAATAAATAAATAAATAAATAAAGAAATAAATAAAGAAATAAATAAAGAAAGAAAGAAAGAAATTTATTTCCTTTCGTATTTCTATATTCACGCGATAAGAATAAAGTTTTTCAATGATATATCTCTTTTTTAAACGATCGCTTTGTTGATTTTTAATTCTGCTTCCATTCGTGTTCGTGTTTTCATGCCTTGAGTGTTGTCGAACGATCTCACGAGTTAAACTCTCGTGTTTAAAACTTACGTTAGTTCGTGCAATTTGTAGTAACACTAAAAGCAATACACAGGTATTTATAAACTGGATGTTTTAAAATCGTATTTCCAGTTGTCTTTAGTTTAAGATCGTGTTATCTTAATTTAATCTAAGATTCTAAGAAGTGTACGCGCGCGAGATAAGCCAATGCACCTTTAACCGTACCTCTCTACTTTTCCTCTTTGGTGTTCGAGCCATTTTTTATTCAACTATTCAAACGGTATCTCTAGAAAAACGAATTAAAAAAAAAAAAAAGAAATAAGTAAAAACAGTAGACTACGTTTTCGATCAATTAAATAATTAATTTAATCATACAAAAGCTCCGAATAAGAATTCACTGTCGATGCTCTCGAGAAAATTAAAAGACAATATTTTAGAAAAGACAGTAACTAAGAGAGGGCAAAAAAATTCCCATCAGAATATGTGTACTTAGAGCATGTTCTTCGAAACTCGATGTGTGTGTGTGTGTGTGTGTGTGTGTGTGTGTGTGTGTGTGTGTGTGTGTGTGTGTGACAAATTTATGTACCATTGTACGTAGATAAATATTATATATCAAGTATATAATCCTTATATCTTAAATATATAATATTACAACTCAAAAAAAAGATTATGAAACATACCTAATAAAAGTAAATATCATTTACAACATATGTGAAGTGCGAATAAACAATATCGAAATTGATTTAAATATATATTCACACATATATTATATAATATAAATATATATATATATATATTTAATATGATAGAATAACTGATTCCACGTCATAGCCTTAGTTTGGCTCGAAACAAACGTTCAATGAAACGTTAAGAATTCGTGTAACGACGAACGAAAAGGAATCTCTTAATGGAGAGAGATATATAACACTTTAGATAAATCGAAATAGGTTCGCGTTTGTTGAATTTCCACCCTCGTAGTTGGACGTCGAGTAGATGCAGGACGCGGAATCGAGGGTGACCGGACAAACGTCGAGACGAGTCGGTTCATTTGGTTCTGAAGCATGTTACTCCGCTTAAGTCGGCTTTATGCCAACTGTGTCTGACTGGCTGACATGCTATCGATTCCATTGCTATCGCTCATTAATGGGAAACAATTAGTCCACCGAGTGCCCTCGACACCGAGTACCGACCGATTAGCGCTCCGAAACGATTACTCGACGTGCGTTTAATCGTTCCCGTTAAACGACCGTGAAAGAAAATGGCCGAGATTCTCTCGTTGAAAATAAACTTCCAATATGTACTCGCATCTCTAATAGTAATTTCATACTGGATCGATAGATCGATAGATGAATGGATGGATGGATGGATAGATGGATAGATAGATAGATAGATAGACATATAGATAGATAAATAGATCGATCGACTTAATTCGATCAGATCCGATTCGATTCTATCCGACTGGATCGATCGATCGATTTCGTCTAATTCTCTCGTTAATAGAGAATAATTAATCTCGCGAGTATCCTTGATAGGAAAATCGGCCGTTAGATCGTTCGGAGATAACGGCTCGCTAAAGCGCGTTTAATTAACCTCGTGAAAGCATCGAGAAGAGGAGTAACCCAACGAGGTTCGTTAATATATCGTCGATGGACACCTGGAACAATGATCTATTATCTATAACAACAACAACAACCAAAAAATGTTATAGATATAAAGTACATCGAAACTGTGCAAATGTAACGATAATAGAAAGACAAAAAGATCGAATAATAATCGAAAGACAAATTCCTTTTTCCTTATTGTTAAGAAGGGAGGGATGGAAGGAAGGAAGGAAGGAAGGAAGGAAGAAGAGAGAAAGAGAAAGAGGCTCTGTTACGAGTTGGTTCTCTTCTCGCTGACGAGTTTTCTACGTTTCAAGTATAATAGAGATAATAGAAGGAGTCTGGGATAAGGGTGTGGAGATGGGAGGGGGAGGAGGGTAGGAGGAACGTACGGAAATCAAGCAGACGTTTGTCATTAGCGGGGCGGAAACCGAGCTTAAAGTAGTCGCAACTCGGACCCCGCCGGAGGTAAAAAGGAGGAATAAGGTTGAAGGGGAAAGAAAAGACAGAAAAGGGTGGTAGGATGGAACGAACGAAGCGAGAGTACTCCGGCAAAGGGGTACCGAGGGGTAAGATTTAATAAAAGATTGCCTTATGCCCGTGGGTCAGGACGTACCTTCTTCTCTTCTCGACTGGTAGGGCTCGCTAGCACGGTTCTACGATCTTTTCCTCTTCCTCATCCTCATCCCTATCCTTCTCCTTCTCTTCCTCATTCTTCTCTTTACCCTCGGCACACTCTCTTTCTTTCCTTTCTCTGTCGTCTCGCTCGCCTGTATCAAGGCTGCTTTTCTGCCGAAACTTTTTTCTCCGGTTTTATAAAATCGCATTAACCTCTCGTGTTTTTCCTAACTAGAAACTACTAGTTCCCACTTGGTTCATGGCCCACATTCAAGAGAGATTTCATATCGAATATTCTAAGAGTACTTTCTACGTAATTCAAGATACTATCTGTTTTAACTTTATGTTTATATTCGATCGGAATAAAGAAATCGGATCGCATCCGACTAAAGATCGTTCTTTCGTTAAACGTCAAATGTACAACATCGTTATTTTTCCCTCATCGTTATTTATTTTCCTCGAATAACCATCCATGCGATTCTACGCGTTGCATTATTTGTTCCTTTTTTTTTTTCTTTTTCAAAGAAAAAACGAATGGATAGTCGGAGTTGTACTATCTCTCTTTTTCGCCTGTTAGAGAAATTTATATATATATATATATATATATATATATATATATATATATATATAATAGAGAAAAAAAAGGAAAAGAAAAAAAAAAGAGAGAGAGAAAAGAAAAAATATCTGCAGAGAAGCGTGAACGTTAAGTACCTTCCGTCGAGATTGCGATTATAATGACGATATTCGGAGGAAGTTTAAGGGTCGTTTAGTATCCTTTTTTTTTTTTTTTAAGGGAAGGGACGGGTGGCAGGAAGGAGGAAAAAATCCATGCTCGACTATATTTGCCTTTACGAAGAAAGATTCTCTTCGGAGTTTTGATATCGATATTAAAAGCATCGTTTCCATCCAACGTGAGGATAAAGCCAAGCAACTTCGTCCCGGCTTATTAAAACCCTTATTAACCTCCTTCGCTGATGTAATCTGAAGTTCATTATTTAAAATTCACCTGGTGCAGCGATCGCATTCTCACGCGGGACGACCGCATGAAAGATTCAGTCGGCTATGGTGGCGAGAGAAATTGGCTGACATAAATTATTTCGGAATTCTCTCGGCATGGTCTACTCAGGAAACTCGGTCGACCCTTAAAATTTTCAACGTTTACCCAAACGCATGTACACGACGATACGACGTAACGCGTAGACATTTATTCCGTTTTTTCTTTCTTTCTTTTTGTCTTTCTTTCCCTTTCTCTTTGTCTTCTTCTTCTTCTTTTACGTTAACGAAATATATCTCGTACGTTTAAACGAAACGACACGAGTTTCAATGCAACCTATTTTACCTATGTTAAAAATTATTTTTGACGAGCTTCTTTTACATCTTTCCTTTATTTCTCAAAGACACATTCAGCATCGTTACGATTCAAATGAATCCAAAGAGATGCGTAAGAGAAGACGAAGAAAAAGAGAAAGAAAAAGAGTAAGAGTAGGAAGAAGATGAAGAAGAAGAAAAAGAAGAAGAAGAAGAAGAAGAAGAAGAAGATGATGATGATGATGATGATGATGAAGAAGAAAAAGGAAAAGAAGGTTCTTCGAGAATTATAATCAATGCTATTGAAAGCGCAATAGGTAGGTAGGTAGGTAGGTAGGTACGAAAGAAAGAGAAAAGAGAGAGAAAAAAAGAAAGAAAAAGAAGGTTAAGAAAAAAAAAGAAGGAAAGAAAAAAAGAAATAAAAGAAGTAGAGATGGAAGAAACGTTAATCACATTCTACAAAACAGTCTTGAGGTCGGCTTTAACCGGGTATACATTTTTCTCGACTGGTATGCCACCGACGACGAGGTCTTTCCGCTTAATTTCCAAGCACTCTCGGTAGCTCCGTTCGCCTCCTTCCGCAATCTTGAAAACCGACGGCCAGGAACCAACGCTTATACAAACGAAGCTTGCAACGAGAACTGAAGAGAGACAGGAAGAAAGAGAGAGAGAGAGAGAAAGAGAGAGAGAGAGAAAGAGAGAGGTAGTTTCTACTCACTGATGCTGTCTCTCTTGCTTACTCTCCTATTCCGGTTCACGAAACTTCCCTCGTAAAATCACTGCGAAGATTTCATTAAGCGAACGTTTACTCGTCATCTGTTCCGAGATAATGGACTTTTCTAACGCGAGAGGAATAAACGGCTAAAAAGAAAAAGAAAAAGAGAGAGAGAGAGAGAGACGAAGAGAAGATTTTACTGGAACAGACATCGATCATAGAATTATCTAAAACCAATAATAAAAAAAAAAATATCTATCATTCGCTTCTAATGTATCCCTAAACAGAGACGCGGTCTCGGTTTATGCAAATGAAATCGCGATCGAACGATCGATAGTTAGCGAGTATTACGGAGTATATCTATATCAAGTACGGCTACAAGTTTATCACGATTGTCACGAAACATGTTATACGATAGTAATAGTACTTGCCCTCTTTGCATGTATATATTATGTATTATATTTATTATACGACATATCGGGAAAGCAAACAGCTTGGTTTTCAAAGTTAGAAAGAAATAACGTTTGTTGATTTTTCTATCATCTCCAACGTATCTTTCGTATCGAGATATTAATTATCATTTTAAATCATTTTCAAAGACAACGATATGACGAGGAGTACGACATAATCTCTGTTTGTCACTTTCTCTCTCTCTCTCTCTCTCTCTCTTTCATTCTTGTTTCCCCTCAAAGTTTTAATTAAAGACAACAGATAAGAAGCATCCTAGGTAACGTTTATAACGGTCCGGCTAATAAGTTGGCAACTAGAATGATCTAGTTGGTAGAAAATAACGCGAGCTTCGAAGAATCGCGTAAATATACACCTACATACATACATATATATAAATCAAAGTACATTACGCCATGATGGAGAACGAATGGTAGTACATAGTAGTAGGAAAAGGTAATGAGTAGAAGGTGATTGTGGTGATGGTGGTGATGGCAGTGGTGACGAGTGGTGAAGAGGAGTAAGGTGAAGGTGGGTGGTGAGAGTAGGGATGAGGGATGAGGGAAAGGGGGTGGTAGTACACAAGCAGTTATTACTGCGTACATACACGTGCCGCGTACTCCATATAATCACGAATGTTCCTTCCTTCCCAGGAGTGCACTTTGCTCGACAAAGGAACGCATATAAGCACGCCGGCCCATAATCAAGTGCGAAGTCTCGACTAAAGGAGAGCATAAACGACGTGCATTCGAAACGCTCGGCAAGGTGTGCTTAAACCAACCTACTTCTACGTGAGCACCTCTTCCACCTACACGAATCGTGCATTCTTTTTCTTTTTTCTCTTTTTTTTTCTTCTTCTTCTTCTTCTTCTTCTTCTCTCTGTCTCTCTCGCTCTTTCTCTTGCTGTACTACTCGTCGATTCGAAAAGATTCCAAACGAATCGGCTCTATCCTTCCCTCATAACGTACTATACACACGGAGTAGCCATAGCCACGTCAAGAATGCTTCCGAGGAAGATTAATCACCAGTAAGCACGAACTTCGTCGCTCGACGGCGACCTGCTGGATGTGAAGGAAGGTAAAGACTATGGTAGGAGAGAGAGAGAGAGAGGGAGGAAAGAAGGAAGAAGGTCTGGAAGTAAGTGAGAAAGAAAGAGAGGAACGACAAATGCAAGCCGAAACTACGACCCTTTTCTCTCCACGACTTTTCAGATTTTCACTTGAATGAAGACATTCTCTTTGCTGATGACTACTACTATTCGATTGGCCGGCTCTCTTACTTCCATTGTACTCCATCAATCATATCTTTAAATTAATCGATAGATAGTCAAGCTCGCAACATACCACCATCGATGCATTCGCGGAAATTGCGAAGCTTTTCGTATCTGCGATTTTCTATATACGACTTTTCTCTCTTTTTTTTTTTCTCTTTTTTTTTTTTTTTTTGTTTATCCTTTTCATTCATTATACTCCATCGAATATCCTCGTAGATGACGAATTTATAACACGAAAGTGTTTATTGAGTTTAATAAAGATCCTGGATAATTTTGATTTCATTAACAATAATATTTATTTTCGTTCGACTAACGTAACTAAATAAAACTATTCGCTATTTCGTAACAAGCATCTGGCGAATTCCACGACGTAAGAAAGGAAAAAGAGAAAGCAAAAGAAAGTAAAAAGGAAAAAGAAGAAAGAAAGAAAGAAAGAAAGAAAGAAAAGGTACGTATTTACGGTATGTAAGCGAGAAAGAAACACGATGGGAAACATATTTGCGCCTCTAACGAAAACCTGTTCAAGGAGGAGTACCTAGATAACCGGATCGCTTTTTTAAGGAGACGATGCCGAGTATCGATATTCGATACTACGTCGAGGAAACGAGAAAGTGTAAATAATAGTAGCGTACCATCTTTGAGGATAATTTTACAGCTTTTCATGATACCACCTGAAAAATTATTTTTTCTTCAGTCTCAGTCTCTCTCTCTCTCTCTCTCTTTCCTTCTACATCGATCGTTAGATATTATATCGACATCGATATCGCCGATTTATAGAAATAGCGATTAACGATTACTCTTAGCTTCAATCTCGATACTCGACAAGAGAATTCGCGAGAGAACGTTTCAACGAATCGTATCGCGGTGTGAATCGTTTAATCGCATATTCCAAGAGTTCTCACTCTCTCTCTCTCTCTCTCTCTCTTTCAACCACTACAGTACTTACGCAAGGAAGCTCTACGTGGCAAGGCCGATCTTGATAAGAACGGTGGTTTGTAGTCGGTACTATTAACGATAAACCAGTGCCATTTCGCAACACCGTGTTTCTAGCCGTGTGACAACCGTTGCCGTATCTGGCTGAGGTAAGAAGTATCAGCAACAATGCCTCCCATGAACATAACTTCTACGACCTTGTCCGAGTACACTGCTTGGAACAATGGAAAGAGAAAGAGAGAAAGAGATAGAGATACATAGAGAAGGAGAAGGAGAGGGAGAGGAAGAGAAAGAGAGAGAGAGAGGGCCGTCTTTATCGCGAAGCGTTAACAGCGTGGAAGCTTTATAAATTTCACGGACGGGACACGACCCTTTGGCGAATTAATTAATATCTGGCGCAATTATAATAACGAGCACCTACGTCGCTTGATCTTGTGTTATCGCATAAACTTTTCGCTTTGTTCCCTTAAAATCCCGAGAAATTCCCTAGGAACCCGACGACAATGTGGGAGAGAGAAAGGGATAGAGAAAGAAAGCGCACGAATCTCTCAACTCGAGCGTGAAGTTT
The DNA here is from genome assembly GCF_014466175.1 of Vespula pensylvanica. Lineage (NCBI taxonomy): Eukaryota > Metazoa > Arthropoda > Insecta > Hymenoptera > Vespidae > Vespula > Vespula pensylvanica. The sequence goes on along the minus strand of NC_057691.1, from coordinate 1,891,339 downwards.
AATCGAGAATTAGAGTGAAAGAGAAAGAGAAAGAAGGAGGAGAGAGAGAAAGAAAAAGAAAGAGAGAAAGTGTCAGGGACACATCGAAGAGACGAGAGAGATAAAAACGGCGACGAGTTAAAAAACGATCGCGAAAAGCTCGCGAGAATGGAAATCGTCCGTGAAAGGGGACGATTTATTAAAAGTGCATTCTCATTGTCACTAGAACTCGCTGACTCGACGGCGACGCGTTTCCGCGTGCGACTTGATGTGCACACTCTTAAATCTCCGATGCACTTGTTTAAGTTCTCTTTCTCTGTGCTCTCGTCTGTCTGTCTGTTTGCGTCTGTGTGTACGAATCTATGGTGTATGTCTGTCTGTGTCTGTGTGTGTAGGTAGAAGAACGCAAAGGAAAGTAGCACGTTCGTCGACTAATCGCATCTAATGAGCGGTAATACGTCAGCAAAGATTAAACCGACCGCTTACAAACGTGGCTAGACGCAACGACCGTAGAGTCGTTTTTAAATTCGCACGGCCACGTGCGGCCTCCGGGAATCAAAATAATGTAGTATTTTTCTACCATTCGAGCATCCCTCTTTTTCTCTTTCTCTCCTTCTTTTTCCTCCTGTCTCTGTACTCTCATAATTTTCTTCGAAGAAATAAAGATTATAAATTGTATAGAGGTTGTTCCATTTGTTTACAAGAGAAAGAAACATTCTTATCGCTAAAAGGATAATTAATAATCCTTTTTAAATAATAATCAAAAGCATCGGAGATAAAACGGATTTCGTTTCAGAACGTTCTCCTTTAATTCGACAAAGCATTCGACGATTATATTCTTTTTACGATAACAATATGTTGGAATCAATTAAAACGATAACATCTATATATATATATATATATATATATATATATATAAAATCACATATATGCACAATAATGTACACAAATACGTGCTCTAAATATATAAATATATATATCACGTATCGAAATAAGCGTACGTATCTTTCTGTTCTAGATTTCATTGGTAGTCACTTGGTTGTTCGTCAATACTCCTCGTCGAATTAATTAGACAATGTGCATACGGTCATTATAAATGAAAAACTAATGACGCGGTCGAGCGATCGTACTACGCTCGCTTTAACGCCTCGCTGGAAATAACACGGTCGTTTCACGTATATGAATAAGCCACAACGAGGTTTAAAATGGACGAGAGAACCAGGGCCATGAAATTAACCGTAAACCAAATAAGAATACACATCGACGATTCGTCGTTAATTTGTTGCACCAATTCTATCTATCTACCTATCCATCCATCCATCCATCCATCCATCCATCCGTCCATCCATCCATCCATCCATCCGTCCATCCATCCATCCATCCATGCACTCGTCTCTCTCTTTCTCTCTTTCTCTCTCGTTTCGAAAATTCATTTGTCAAGAGAATTCCGTGCACTCGCGCGCTGTAAATCTGCCAACGGGAATGTAATCGAATCTATTCGAGCGCGAGCGAACGAAATCTCGCGTCCGAACTGCAATTTTATCGTCTGCCCGTGCGACCGACCGACCGACCAACCAACCAACCAACCAACCAACCAACCAGTCGTCGGCCTATCGAAAATATCTTCGATGATTCCTGTTGCGCAAGGTCGGAAGCCGCGATTTACCATTGTCAACCATTGAAAGCACGTTTCTACAGAGGCACACGGTTCTCCTCATTCACAAAGAAGATTCGATCATCTATCGATCTCAAAGTCTGTGTGAGGCGAGGTGAGGTGAGGTTGAGGGCTAAGGGAGTGGAGGGAGGGTATAGGGAGGTTATATCATAGTTATTAAAAATACATTAGCGAGACGTGGAGCATTACCGAAAGGTATTGAACGATATTCAAAGGGATCCTACTAGTAAGGCTACATATATATATATATATGTATGTATGTATGTATGTATGTATATACATGCATGCATATATGCACGCGTACAAGCGTATAATACACGTGTAACACATCTAGACACGTTCGTGAATTCCCAACAGACGGGTAGAGAGAAACGAAACAGCTCGTCGCGATCTGGGAGCATCGATTAAATGAGCCGATGTGTTTCGACGTGCAAAACCGATCGGCGTATCGGCTTGGAAAGCGGGCTAATTGGAAGAAGAGGAAAAAATCATCGTAACCTAAATTTTGACAAATTAAAAACGTTCTCTATCGAATTAAAAAAGAAGTGCCGGAACTAAAAAGAGTCGGATTAGTCGTTTTCATTCATTATCTTTCTTTCTTTTTTTTTTCCTTTTTTCTTTCTTTCTCTTCTTTTTTCCTTTTTCGCTATTTTATCTTCCCTCCTTCCGTGTCTTTTCATTTTCTCGTCACGAAATTAACTCCTGGATTAATGTTTGCAAAGTTATAAGTTATACCTGGCTTTCTGTAAATACTTTTCTTTTTCTTTTTTCTTTTTTTTTTTGTTTCTTTTCTTTGCTTCTCTTTTTTCATCGAAAAAATTAATTATCAGATTAATGTTCACGAATTATAAATCCACCGAGTGTAACTTACATTATTATATCGGATTATCGTTTCCGTCCGTCCATTTATACTTTCTATACTTTTTTCTTCTTCCCTCCTCCCTTTCTCCTTTTATATCTTTTTTCCTTTTTCCATCTCACTTCATTTTTCGTCGCAAAATTAATTCATTAGATTAATCTTTACCAAGTAGATATAAGTTTATACGTATTGTCGGTACAGTATATATAGTTACATTATTATATCGGATTAACGTTCCCATACTTTCTCTCCTTTTTACTTTCCTTTTGTCTTCCTATCTCATTTCAATTTTAACGTAACAAAAGAATTGATTAATTAACCATCAGTTTTTAATATTTAAACCAAGTTTAAATTAACCGATATATAATTTCTTTTTTCTTAGACGTAAAAAAAAAAAAAAAAAAAAAAAAGAAGGAGAAAAAAATATCACAAACAAACAAAAGCAAAAGCAGAACAAACCAAAACAAAACAAAATGAATCTATGGAGGATTAACTTCTCTCTCGGAAAGGCTTCGACGGAAAAGCCAAGAGGGAGAGAACTCACTCTCCCATTTCCGGAGAAATTGAAACTTAGATGAATGGAGTACGCGTTGGCCAGTTCCGTTCGTGAATCGGATGGAACGATATAAGTCGTTGCTTGGATCGTTTAGATCGTACGAAAGTATTAGATCTACGAAGATACGCGAACGAGAGCTGCTAATGGCTAACTAACGTCGTTGAGTTTACATCTGTATAAAATAAATACTCATTTTCGTAGAAACTCTACGAAACTTAGAAACGAAGCATTCGTTGTTTCTTAAAAGCTGCACTTTTATGCGGTTGAATGGCCAGAAGGGAATTACGTTGTGTTGGCTATTACCAGAAGATCAACCAAGAAAAATACAAACTAGCTAAAGAAAATGAGACCGAGTCACGCTACGAATTATTAATGTGATTCGATCGTTGCTTCTTCTACGTTTCGTACGCTCATTTAATAATAATAATTATTTTCTTTTTTATACGCATACGTGTATATATATATACATATGTATATGTATATGTATATATTTTTTTATAATACGATTAATTATATGAAACAAGATAATAAACTGACTGATAAAATGTTTACACGAGTCTTGCTCTTTAAATATAGTATACATCCGTATATATGCGTGTGTATGTGTATTAGTAAGTAATTTTATCATATAGATTTAATAATATATTAATTTTTATATTAAAATTAAAAAAACAGATATTCCTTAATCATTATTGATTTCGATGAAGGCAATATCTTAAATGTATATTCTTTGATAATTTCTTATGAACTTATTTTATTTCAACAGTCAGAGATCGAATGCTTATCGTCGATGATATCGATAAAGCAATGTAGCTTATTCGACAATTATTTTTTATTGTTACGTTTATACGTAACGTTTAAATTTTACGTTTTAATTTCTCACTTTTTGTGTAATTGCTAAGTCAATGAAATATCAGATGCACGTATTGAGATTTAGCACTTAGAGAAAGAGAAAGAGAGATAGATAGGAAGCACACTTTATCGGAGAATAATAAGCCAGGCTCGACCGTACGAGAATCAGTTTCTACGCTAGTAAGATCGTACCTTTTCCAAAGTGGATTACTTCGATTCTAGGCCGGGTGTAATTAAGGACTGTCTCATAAATTTACCCTCGCCCACACGATCGACCGGTATCGAATAAGAGAAACAACCAATAGGGTCACCCATGCTTCTACATCCACCTCATTCGACACTCAGAGAAATTCATCGAAAAATTCTCTTCTTCGATAGAGTAGAAAATAAGAGAGGTTAAAAAAAAAAAAAAAAAAGAAAAAAAAGTCAATTATACCTATCTCGTTACGACAATATTCAAAATTTTATTCGATGGGAATATTAAATTTCGCAAAATCGACGAATCGAGGATTCGTAATCGAGCATTAACGTCGATATAAATCGAATTTCAGTTCCGAAACGAATAAAAACGCATGAAACTGTCGTGTAACATCCAAAAAAAAAAAAAGAGAGACAGAGAGAGAGAGAGAGAGAGAGAGAGAGATTGAATACTTTTTTTACGAGAACGTATCGAGTGTCGGAATTTTGTTTCTTTTTATCTGTTTTTTTTTTCTCTTCTTTCTTTTTTCATTTTTTAATCGCAATCGAATATGTAAACGATGATCTGAAGAGAACAATAATGAATGAAAAGATGCTATGGGAAAAAAAGAGAGAGACAATAATAAGGAGAAAAAAGGGAGAAGAAACAACTCATCGTGAAAGAAAAATTTTGAACAAACGATTCGTTCTTTAGCAAAGACGATGGAATTTGTCGACCGACGAGGAGATTGTCGACCGATCGGATTCGAGAATGACGAGATGATTTCAGAGATGATCCATATATCATAAACGAGAATCGTCCTGGACGTTGCACAGACGCATCGCATACGGGTTTCACGTAACGGGCGTTCTCGATACGAGCCGCGAGATATCGCGGCGTAGGTGGCTCGCACGACCGACACCGATGCTGACGGTATTTGCGGAATGTAATTCGCTAAAGACAATGCAACGTATAGATAACCGCCAATGTTCTCGGTCGCATACGCATGCCACGCGTGTAAAATTCGCAAGCGGACGAGATGAATACGATCGATCGATTTATATGTGAATATCCGAAAAAAAAAAAAGAAAAGAAAAATGTATCATTGACGATGATAAAGGATAAAGGATATAAACGATGAAAATAACGATTCTATCGAAATTTCATAGGAATGAAATATACTTTCTTCTTGACGTTGGAACTGGAAATTGTTATTTAAAGTGAAAAAGGATAAAAAAAGAACGAAAGAATGTTTACATGTGAATCGCGTATTCCGCGATAGATCAAACGTACTCTAAAGTATACTGACAAGAGAAAAGGGAGGGAGAGAGAGAGAGAGAGAGAGAGAGAGAGAGAGTTTGTGTGAGAGAAAGTGTTTCAAGTAGAAAACTTAAGAAATAGAAGATGAGGATAGGATCGTAAGTATACACATATGTACCATACATACATTTATACATACATACATACATACATACATACATATATATATGTATATACATGTATATATGTATATGTGTATATATATAAACGTACGTAGGTAGGGTACGTACGTAAACACTTTGCTCGCAAACAGGAGTCGAAGGAATCGTGCGAGATAAGTGAAGCTGCGATAAAGAAGCGGAAGAAAGGAAGGAGGGGAAAAAAACAGTTTAGATGCTCGAGCAAGCGAGGATACAGGTGCTCGCGTTCGCGGCACGTACGATCACGAGAGGAGTGGCAAACTTTTTCTATCTCTCTCTCTCTCTCTCTCTCTCTCTCTTTCTCTTTCTCCGTCTCCAAGTCGTACATATGTAGTCATAAGAGAGAGAGAGAGAGAAAGAGAGAGAAAGAGATAGATAGAGTAAGATAGAAAGGATGGAACGAGAGTAGCAGCATACGTATGCTCACCTGGGGAATACCGCACAGAAGCATAGAAGGTAAAAAAGTGAGAGATAGAGAGAGAGAGAGAGAAAGAGAGAGAGAGAGAAAGAGAAGGAAATAGAAGAGAGTATGCGTAAGGCGCGCGTACATGTACGCGCGGATGCTTTACATAATATCTTTGCCATTGTAAAATGCAAAGCACTAGACGGGAAGTCCCGCTGAGCCAGCTTTTCCTTCCGCCGTGTTCGCACTCTCGCTGTATAGGCTAAATGTGTATGGTATAGCGATACGAAGGAAATAAAGAGAAGGAGAGAAAGAGATGGGAGACGCCTCGAAAGCAGGTTTTTGTCTTCTCATGTAAATCGTCGACGCAACCCCGGCCGATTGAGGGCTTAAGCAGATATGTATATGTATGTATATGTATATGTATATGTATGCGTATGTGTATATGTATATATATATATTTTTTTATCCGTACTATCGCACTGCGTACCCTCTTGTTCGATTCCGTGGGCAACCCCCGTTTCGCGCAATTCCTAAAGCGTTTAGCGCACTCGAAAGCGCTTTTCATCGTACGAGTTCATCTTGCCCAAAGATTCGGACCAATGAATTTCTCAGTTCGTTTCAATGAAGTTGCGTACCCTCTCGTATATACCATTTCTTCTCTTGCGAATCTATCGAACGTGATACTCTTATAGACGAAAACAATAGGAAAAGAGAAAAGGAAGAGAAAAAAGAAAAAAAGTGAGAGAGGGAGAGAGAAGAAATTTGTAAACAAAAGTTCGCTGAAAAAAGTACATATACCTAGTATATCCATCGTGCATTCTTCCCCGTATTATATACGCTCGAATAGATGCGCTTATTTACCTACGTGGTGGCCTTTGAAAACGAGAAACGTTTTAAACGGTCGTTCGCTTAATCGAATTAAACGCCGATGCTATAATCCGTACGAAACAATTTCGACAACATAGGAGTCCTCTTCAGAATGCATTGCATTCGATTAACTATCGGCGAGATATGATCTTCGCGTGTAGCGCATACGTGGAAGATTAATGGCCGTGAGCGCGCTTTCGACCGAATACGCTCGTTCGTTCGTTCGTTCGTTCGTTCGTTCGTCTCTCGCTTACTCGCTTACTCGCTTACTCGCTTGTTCGCTTAGTCGCGAGCGAGCTCGCGAGTTCGCGTGCGCGCATGCGCGCGAAAGTACGGGGTTTTCAGTTGAACCGGCCGGGCCACGTCGATGGGATTAAAAAATTCAACGAACTCGACAACGACGACGAGAAATGTGTTCTGCCTGGGATAATGCACGAACGAAAGAGAGAGAGAGAGAGGGGGGGAGAGAGAGAGAGAGAGAGAGAATGAAGCAGGCAACGAGACCACTCTCTCTCGTTCTCCTATATGTACGTTGTAAAAATAATTTAACAACTGATGTATTGTACATACATCCCGAGCGAAGTTTCTCTATCTAGTAAATGTACACCCAAGACTTTCAACCAACGTGAATCTTTTTCTCTATATCTCTTTTCTCTCTGTTCCTCTCTCTTTCTCTCTTTCTCTCTATCTCTATCTCTTAGTCCATCTCTCGAATTTATGCTTCCAAACGTTAACAATTTCCAACAGCATCCTTGGAAAAGTGAGAGAAAATGAAGGAAAAAGATATTTGTAAGGTTCGTACAAAGGATAAATTAAATAAAGTTCTATTACCTGAGTGTACGTTTTCACTGTCTCTATTTCTATCTCTATATCTATCTCTATATCTATCTCGTACTTTTTCACGATTAATCACGACGAGGGGAAAAAAAAAAAAAAAAAAACATATATATCGTGACATGTTTCTCCGTAAGAAGAATGGACAAGTTCAATTATATTAACCATCCCCGTGTGTCTACGATATATCAGTACAAGGGACATACATCATCCCTTCATAGATCCTTTGCTACGTGAGCTATCTGCAATGTAAACCAAAGGGCAACGCGTATATGTATTACAGTACATCTATAGTCGGCCCGATTCGTGATCATGTTTGAGAAAGCTCGACTTTGATCGGATCTCTCTAGTTTAATTCGAAAACAAAGGACGATTGTAGTTGTACATATACATATACTTTACATATTACTATATAGACATTATATATAAACGCATGATGCATTATGTAGGTATATACAATATTTATGTGTTCGATAAGTCGTACAAGGAACGTCGACGATGAAACATAAAGGGTTCTCTCTCTCTCTCTCTCTCTCTCTCTCTCGATGTCTCTTTCTCTTGACGTCCTTTCGTATTATAGAAGTAGTAGTAGTATAGTTCAACGTATGATCCGTCTTACTCTCTCAATGTCTTTGACGACAGAGGGAAGAGCTAATTGAAGTCGCAAGACTCGGATCGTACGAGTTTGGTAAGTCTCGCGATGTCAAATCTCTCTCTCTCTCTCTCTCTCTCTCTCTCTCTCTCTCTCTCTCTCTCTCTTTCTCATTCTATCTTTCTCTTTCTCTCTCTCTCTCTCTCTCTCTCTCTGTCTCTCTTTCTCACACACAAAGATACACACACACACACACATCTCTCTCTCTTTCCCCGATCTCAGTAAGATTCTACTCTCTTGTGGATCTAACATCGAATCTTAAAAGGGTTCTCTCCCTTCTACGCACGAACTTGCGTACGCGTATTACTGACTTTGCATACAAAGTAGTATCTATAAGGTGGACCCAGAAATTTCGTTATTATCATTATTATCATCATACTTTATCGCGTTTACTCTGATATACCTGAATCGTGTTGGGAATATAAATGAAAAATGGTAAGAAAGAAAAAGAAAGAATATAAATAATAGTAATGAAGAAGAAAAGAAATGTACAAATTCGAATTATTTATTATATATCTACGTTCAAACATTTTTAGAAAATTCGCGTTGACAAGAGTCTCGCATACGGAGGGGGTAAAACTCGAATTTTCACCATTCTCTAACATAAGCAGTTTCAACCGACGTATATTTTCAAGGCACGAGACAAGCCTGAGTCGCAACACACTAAAGATATTTCCATGTTAGTGTTTCTCACTTTGGACAAGGAACAGCCGACGTTTTCAGACAGGCGACATTTTAACCGTCGGTTCCGCGTATCAGTGTCAGAGCAAACCTGTTATATATATATATATATATATATATATATATATATATATATATGCTATAAAGGTAATGTTTACGTTAAAGTTAATAATTCATACGTATCCTTAACGCCATAGTTGCAGTCATTAATTTATGCTTACAATAAGAGCAACTTCAGTGTTTACCTCACTTTAACCCATCTGTTTTGCTCATATAGCGTACCGAAGAGTAGAGAATTTAGCTTGAAATAACCGAGGTATCGTTCGTATGAACGTGTAAACAAACGGACGAACGAACGAACGAACGAACGAACGAACGAACGAACGAACGAGCGAACGAACGAACGAACGAACGAACGAACGAACGAACGAATGAACGAACGAGCGAACGAACGAACGAACGAACGAACGAAACGAACAAACGTTAACTATTCTGCCAATTAAAATGATTCGCGAAATATACGAAACATTTAGAGAAGAACGCGCTATCTATTGCATGCACCTATATATATACACTCGTTATTGGTCGGACGAGATGACTAGTGATAGCAATTGTACGTATGCTAGCACGCAACTCCTGTAAATCTTCTTTTATCTGTGTCATAAAAGTATTTACAATTTTTGTAAATACCATATACACGTATGTGTTTGTATACGTGTTTGTGCGTATAGATATACACATGGAAAACGAGTCTCAGTATTTCAATCAGAAATTGTTTACATACACATCGTCAAATAAAATTCGTAAACGTTCGTCAAACGCATTAAAGCAATCCTTGAAATTCCACAAAATGCCCGATCCTTTTTTTTCTTTTTATTTTTATTTTTTATTTTTTTTCGTTCTTCCATTTGTCGCTATATCCTGGATGAGGGAAGGGATGGAAGGTGAAAGAAGAGAACGATTAAGAGATAATTAAAATTCGATAAAAAATATTCGACCATTTCTGAAAATGAATTTCGAAAAGACGAATGAAATTTTGATCGAACACGATATATCGCTAAAACTCATTTCGAATTGTATCGCATTCAATCTATATTATCGATCGACTCGATAATATATTTACGATCAATAGATAATCACGCCGGTAACTAGGATTAAACGAGTCGACGTTAACGCGAAACATGTTTGAGGATACAACGTGTTTGCTTACTTATTTCGAAATCAAAATGAAAACGCGAATAGGAGAATATGGATTGTGTATGGTCGGTAAAACGATCGGTTGAAAATCAAGTTTGGAAAAGTGCTCGACTCGTATCGAGTGTCGTCGTGCAACGAGGACGAAAGCAGACCTGTTACCTAGGACCAAGCGTTCAACGGAATTGATTTGACGTTTCAATGGACGAGATCGTTTCGGGTCAAAGGGTCAGAGAATCTACTGGCATGATAAGCTTCTATATATCGAGCATAAGTAAACACGTTTGCATACGTAACAATATCCTGGATGTACATGGGTAGAAAAAGAGAACTAAAGAGGAGATAGGAAGGGAGGGAGGGAGGATGGATGGGAGGTTGTATACAGACATGAGCGCACACGCACGAGCAGACAATAATACATTTTGCATTTACAGATTAGCTACGTAATTGGCGGATCAAGAGGATTTATGGCATTTGATGTATACCTATTTACATTATGTGTTATCTAGGAGAATAATCGTTTAGCTTGCATTTCCCTATTTTGTATCGAATATAGATAGATACGTTGCTCCTTCCGTAATTCTCCGAGATTTTCCATCTTTCACTCTCGCGATTCTTACAGAGCCAACGTCCTCGTTAAATCGTTGAGAAGAAATCGATATTCAAAGAAAGCTCGTATAAAAAGCTCGTTAGCCGAGTTACTTTTCCCTTTTGTGTATATCTCCCCTTTTCTCTTTCTCCCTTTTTTTCTCAAGAAAAAGAAGCGAGAAGACAGGAAAGAAGGCGTAGATAGTAAGAGCTAATGTATAAAATCCTACTTATCGATGACGAACGATAAAGTATTTCACTTATAAGAGGATCGGTTCTTATATAGATCGAATGTAATATATGAGATTTTTATATACTTTCTAAGTATAACGTAAATTGTTATCGACTAACTATCTATCTATCTATCGATTACTTTTCGTAATTTATCTCGCACCATATCGATTTATACATAACATTGAGATACAAAACGAAACATTAATTATAATAATATCGAATTAGATGCATAGATATAGAAGAATCGTTATTAGCGTTTCATTTCTTCGATTAATTACGTGTGTATTCACAAGTGTTCGTGTGTTTCGATATATACCGTTTGAAAAATTTCAACCAATTTATTAATCACCGAGTAATCAACTTGAAATCGCGATAAGCAATGATTCCGTTCCAGATACTTTAGTGTTACACGTCCGATCTCTATGCACGATTTCAAAACGATCTTCCTTTCGAGTTTCGTGCGAAATCCGTCACTGTTCGAGGAAAACAAAGGATTGAGAAAGATGTGTCTCGTTGATACGATACGGTGCACAGTATGCACACAATATATATATATATATATATATAGAGAGAGAGAGAGAGAGGGTTCGCGATGCAACTTACGCCATTAGTCGGTTCCTACCTATGCATTTGCATGGGACCTGGCAACCCGTTCATTCGCACCGGCCGTGCCAATGTTCTCGTGAAATGTAGAATGTAGGTTAAACAGGATATCTAGGGTTAGACTCTGTATTTGTCTTACGCACGCATTATATCGTGCGCTGCGTTCGCCACATTAATTTCTCCGCAACGCGTTTCCGATTATCCCACGCGATAATTCCTACGTAGGTACTCTTCGTTCTTCTGCCACGACTATTACTACTACTACTACTACTACTACTGCTATTACTACTGCTGCTACTATTATTACAAATCAGAATTGTATCATTTATTTGTCGAATCATTCGAGATTCGTCTTTCCGTTCCTTTGTTGCGTCAGACGATATCCAATAATTAAAAAAAAAAAAAAAAAAAAAAAAAAAAAAAAAAAAAAAAAAAAGGAAGAAAAAGAAATAAAGAAAGACACTTCTCGACTTAATAGTAATAACGTCTATTCCTAGATATCTCCTACACGTTTAACCGGTAAATGCATAAAGGTAAATCGAATTTTACAGAAACGGTTTTGAGGTCAGGTCAATTCCGGATAACGCGGCTGGTAACAAGATGCGATGGTATAAGCAAGTATTATCCGTGAGTGTAATTCCGATCGGCACGATATAAATCTCGATTACGGGGCCGGATTACGCCGACGTTCGCAAATATAGACGCGCGAGCAGTACAAATTGTATATTACCCTTTACCCTCCGCACCTTCCCATTCCCTCTAACCCCTCCGCTCCCTTTCCCTCCCCCTCTCCTCTCATCGCTCTGTACACCATCATCGCTCTGCTCCATTCAGTCCATAGTACATAGAAATTACGATGTAAACTGCGGATCCTTAATACCGTTCGATATTTGCCAACAAGCCTCCTGTAAAATCGTGCGACCAAAAAATTGCCTTCCCAATTTTGTAATCCCGAATTTATGTCAACAATTTCTTCGAACTTGAATATCGTCGATCGTAGATAATTCGTCATTCTCTCTCTTTCTCTCTCTCGCTCTCTCTCTCTTTCTACTGATTGATTCGATCGAAATCGAAATCCTTTCGTTAAAGTTTCCGACGGCTTGGTAGCATTACTTACCTAAACGTACACCTATCTCTTGCAGGCTGCACTTACATTCTCGTTCGACTTTAATCAAGCTCGCCGCATAATCTCAGTCTAAAACGTATTGACATCGAATTTACCGAAAGGAGTCGTTGCTCGAGAGAGTTCGCGAGTCTCACCGCGGAGGATCGATAACGACAGAGAAAGAGAAAGAGAAAGAGGGAAACAGAGAGAGAGAGAGAGAGAGAAAGAGATACAGAACGCGACAAAAATGAGTCTGCGGTAGGCAAAGCGGAGCCAAGAGATTCTATCTTTGGAATCGACGTCGAATCGTGTTTTTGGAGCACGCCGTGGTTAAAACGGCGCCGGATAGAATCCGTTGAAAGTCGTTTCGAATGTATACACTCCGCTTCGTCGCACGTGACTCTCGGGCTCTCGTACGAGTAAAGCTTTCTCTGACAAATTCGAGTACACACACACGTGATCGCGAATACGCGAATACGCGAATACGTATACACGCATACGCGCGACAGATGAGAACGAACGCAATGAGAGCACAAATCTTCAATTTTCCACTTCGAATTCCGCGAGATTACAAAATTTCCCTTGATTGTCTACCCATTCTTCTTTAACCCCCTTTACCTCTTCCTCCCTCTACCACCCTCTCCTCCTCACCTCCCCCACTTCTTCCGAGTAGGAAAATAAAATTACACGGGCGTAATACAAGCTCGTTAAATTAGCTTAATCTATCGGGCTGCTTTCAGTGGACTAACCACATGAAAGAGCCTCCATTAGGTCCACCATTCTGTATTCCCCTTCGTGTAGAAGACGGAGGTCGAGAAAATAGAACGAACGAACGAACGAACGAACGAACGAACGGACGGACGGACGGATGGATGGACGGATGGATGGACGGACGAAAGAAAGGAAGAAAGGGAAAAAAAAATAAGATAAGAAGAGAAAGAACGAAGGAAGGAAGGAAGGAAGGATGGATGAAAGAAAGAATGAAAGAATGGAAGAATGAAATAAAGAAAGGAAGAAAGAAAGAAAAGAAAAAAGAAAGAAAGAAAGAAAGAAAGAAAGAAAGAAAGAAAGAAAAAAGCCGAAACATTCCAAGTCTATGCGATTTTTTTTTATGAGATTTCTGGTCTCCCACAGAGCAAAGCAATGTTAGAGAGATACCGAAGGACTTGGTTGGTGCGGACGTCAAAGCTTCCTCGTAGGATAGTGGTGGTGTTGAAGAAGGTTACCTAAGAGAGGACGAAGAACGAAGACACGAAAGAAAGAAAGAGAGAGAAAGAGAGAGAAAAAGAGAG
>NC_057691.1:1870636-1877224 GCF_014466175.1 Vespula pensylvanica | reverse complement strand
GAGAAAGAGAGAGAAAAAGAGAGAGAGAGAGAGAGAGAGAGAGAGAGAGAGAAAGGAAGAAAAGGGTGAACGAAGAAAGGTCCAGGAAGGTCCAGGAAGCAGTAGCATCTCTCAAGTCTTATTCTATCCTCTCTTTCTCTCTCTCTCTCTCTCTCTCTCTCTCTCTCTTCTTCTCATGCTCTCGTAACTCTCCTTTGCTACTTCAAAACCATACCACGGTACCACTTCACTCTACTTTCTCTGTCTCTGTCTTGCCTCTCAAATCTTCCAACTCTCGTCTCATCGCCGTCTTCATTCTTCTTCCTACTTAGTATCTAGTTCTCTTTCTCTCTCTCTCTCTCTCTCTTTCTCTTTCTCTGTCTGTCTGTCTGTCTCTCTCTCTTATTTCCAGCATATCTGTATTTAGCGATTCACCCTCTTTCATTAGAGACGTTAATGATGGTTACCGGCGTCGTTACCAGTCGACCAACGTGCTACTAGTACGCTATCGCAACTATTAGTACTATGACGGTAGTGTGTTTCGTGGACAAGTTCGCCGTATCAATTTGTCAGTTAATTTAATAAATGCATCTATCATTGACATATAATTAAAGTTACAACGGCGGCCGGACGTATACACACAATTAGCGACGAATATCCGCATATCGATCGTTAACGCGTTGCGTTAATTTACCTTCGATTCAATGTACGTCGGGAACAGTGATATATATATATATATATATATATATATATATAGAAAGGGAGAGAGAGAGAGAGAGTTCCTGTTATTGAATTTACGTCAGCGGAAAGGTATTCGAAGAAGAGTACAAAGCCGATATCCGTCGACATCGATGGATCGATGGTTTCGAATTCGATCAAAAAAAGAAAAAAAAAAGGACAAAAAAGGAAAAAAAAAGAAAGAGAAAAGAAATTAACTCTTTCCAGTTGTTTCCTTTCTTTTTATCTTATTAATCTTCTTCTTTCTTTTCTCCTCTTCGTAATATTTCGATTTAGCGTATTCAAAAGAAATATAACAACCTATAGCTGCTCGTTGTTACGTTAAGGATCTTCTCATTAAAAAAGTACAACGAGCTCGTCAAAAGCGCGCACCCACACGCACGCACACACAAAAACGGCTTATTATTTTATCGTGGCTTCGTATAAAAAAAAAAAAAAGAAAAAAGAGAAAAAAGAAAAAAGGACGTATGAAGGCCAATAAAGTTCGTCGGAACGATGAGCTTCGTAAATCAGAATAGTCGAGAGAATCTCGCACGACGAAATCTCTTTCGAACGATCGCATTGCGCTATCGTATAATTGCCGAGTAAGCTCGTAAGAAAAAGTAGAACGAATGAGCGAACGAATGAACGAACGAACGAACGAACGAACGAACGAATGAGACTCGTTCTCATCTACATCGATATCCGCGTTTCAATGTTCTATATATCGTGTTGCTATCTGTAACGTGGGTTCGCTTTTTAGAAATGATTCGAAGGTAACCATCGGAAAACAAAAGGAAAAACAAAAAAAGAAAAAAAAACAATAGATTTATCAGAGCTATAAAGGAAAACGTCGAAATCACGTGCTTGACGATCATAATAATTTGCAGACACGATCACGACCTTCTTCCAAGAATTTGTAAAGCAACCACCCTTCGTTATGATCGATGCTCGCTTGCCGGTAAGATAAAATCAAGTAAGAAAGAGAAAGAGAGAGATAGAGATTGTGAAAGAAAGAGAGAAAGAGAGATAGAAAGAGTTAAGTTCCAAAGGAAAAGTCGAACGAGCTTTTCGTACGATAAATCTACACGTATGTATATACATTTTATATCTTATCGCGTTTAAATATACGTACCACGTCTCGTGGAAACGTATTTCTCATTCACCTAAGAAGCACATCGATCGTCGTTGGTATAAACGTGCTAAAGTGTGCCGCTTATAAGCACCAATATAAACTACACGTACATATATTTATAAGGAAACGAACGTGTGTGCGATGCGTTTTAAAAGCACACTATGATGACAACGACGATGAGGATTCGATGCACTTCCGATAAAATACGGCGTCGAATAATGCACAATAAAATATTTCAAACTGCCATGGTTGAAGCAGAAAGAGAGACAGACAGATAGATAGACAGATAGACAGAGAGAAAAAGAAAAAGGAAGAGAGAGAGAGAGAGAGAGAGAGAGAGAAACGTCGACGATCCTTCTTCAGTTGTCTCATATTCGCGCGCGCGCACATTTAGAGATCGTACCTATTCATAATCTCTTCAATGTACCTCGAAACGGTCCTTTCAAAGAGCTTTTATAAAAATTACTTGAAAAAATGAAGCTCCGAATCTCGAAAGAATCTCCTTCAGTGCACTCGTAGTTTGTATGCATGTACATACACACAGATGCGTACATATACACGCATACACACCTGTCGGTAACCAATATATATCGTTGAAAACTCGGCGAGTCATTTTTTTCGCTGCTTCTCCTTAGTCTTTTCCCTCTTATTATTATTTTTTTTTTCTTTATATATTTTCTTCTTCCGTCTTTGCTCGACGATGCAGGTACGAAGAACAGAAAGACTTCGTCGCTAGCGCGCCATTTTTCTTTTTTTTGTTTTCGGTGCTTTTCAAATTAAGTTTCTTTTTTTTTTATTTCACGGTAGGATGTCGACACGTACATATATACGTACGTACATAGATAGATAGATAGATAGATAGATAGATAGATAGATAGATAGATAGATACATATATACGAACGTACGTACATACTCGCCAACGTAGAAATTAGCGACGCACGTGATTTTAATCCATTCAAATGGAAGCTTCCTTGCTCGAACCTTTCTCATTCCATCTCGTGAAATTCGTAGCGCTCATTCGGTAGCCAACAAACCTGTGCCAGGGAATGGCTCGAGACTAACATGTAATACGGTGTACGAACGAGTGAGTGAGTGAATCAGAGAGAAAGAGAGAAAGAAAAAGAGAGAGAGAGAGAGAGAGAACAAGATCTAATGGAGTAATGTAACTGCGACCGCAAACCTCCGTTCAACTTTTGAGAGACACCATATTGCGATAGCAATATATTACAAACTGTATTGGTCGCGCCGATACCACAACATAGAGCGTGTATTTCGTGAAACTAGTGTACCTTAATTCGATTTCGTTGAGACGATCTCTCTCTCTCTCTCTCTTTCTCTCTCTCTCTCTCTCTCTCTCTCTCTCTCTTTCTCTCTCTGTTCCTTTCTCGCTTTTTCTGAAAAGTTTAAAAAAGAAAAGCGAACGTATCCGAATGTAACTTTATCGAAATCGACATTCCGTGATGCGTAAAAGCGATCAAGCGATTCGATCTTCGATCGGAACGATAAAAGATTAATATACGCCGAGGAACGATGCAGAACGCGATAAATCGTGAGCACCTAGAATGCGAAAAGCAATAGAAGAAAACGCTCGGATCGAATCTTTTACGGCGTCCCGCATTCCTCTTCGATTTACTCTCGCATCGTGAATTTCATCCCGCTGCAGGGATGCACGAAATTAGCAAAAGCAAAAAGGCGATAACGAGTGAACAAGAGAAAGAGAGAAGGAGAAGAAAAGAACGAGAGAGAGAGAGAGAGAGAGAGAGAGAGAGAGAGAGAGAGAGAGAGAGAAAGAGACTGTACTCGAATATATCCGATGTCATTATTAAAATTTATAACACTCACACGCGCACACACATACACACGTACACATACACACACATACACTATCTTTATAAAAGAATACTTGTAAGATCTTCTCCAATTATATAAACCGAAAACAAACTGATGTAAATATCAATTCCATCGCTATATCAATAGCATTAACATTCAACTTTACGAGCTAAACGAAATACTTGTTGGATAACATCGATGAAATATTAACGATAAACGAAATATAACACGCGATTTATCGTATATACGTATATATCGCATGAAACGCTGCACAGTTCGTAGAGACAAAAAAAAAGACAAAAAGAAACATATATATATATATATATATGTATATATAAAACGAAAAAAAAATAGATACGCTTCAGAATCGCATACCGTTGAAGGTCGATTGGAACGACGTTTTCCATCTCGACGAAGTTCGTCCCGCAAACACGCCTGAGGTAGACGAGGATCGGCTAGACACAGCATGGAGGACGATCGGAAGGACTATTTCTACTACGTACCCCATTCGTCGAGAGTGGTGCGCGCGACGCGTTTTGCCAATATACTCCGTGTCCTCCTTTACACGCTCATCAATCTCTGGATGCAAGGCCAACGTCCAATTCCTTCCTGGTACAACGACGTCTCTTGGTGCACGTTCCTATATTAGCCGTAACACCATCAGTAACAGCAACAGCAACAGCAACAGCAAAAGCAATAGCAATAGCAACAGCAGCAGCAACGGCAACGGCAACGTCGTCGTCGACGTCGACGTCGACGTCGTCGTCCTCGTCCTCGTCCTCGTCCAACAACGAAGGTAATATATCGTAGGTAGTAGTTGCTTCGACGATCGTTGGTACTCGTTCTTCGTCACAGAAAATCCTTTTTCACACACCACACCTACGCGAGAAGTCTCAGCACGAGACACACGAGAAGACGATTCGCGCGATACTAAAACGACGACCTTCTCGATTTCCTTCTAACCTTCTCCCTGATACGATCGAACGAAACAATACTAATATTTACTCGAGCTGGAGCTTAACATTTCCTCGAAAAGGATGACTCATTTTCTGTTTTCTTTTCTTCCTCGTTCGTACTTTACTAAATCACTAACGGGCAAAGGAAAAAAGAAAAAAAAAAGGAACAACTATGCTCTCTACTAAATCTATTAATTCTATATGTCTCTATTTCTCTTTTTCTTTATTTCTGTCTATTTCTCTGTCTTTATCTCTCCCTCTCTCTCTCTCTAACTATCTTTCTCTGTCTATCTCGTTCTCTCTCTCTCTTTCTCTATTTCTCTCTCTTACTCTCTCGCTCTCTACCCCTATCAAGGAGTCGACGAGAGTTCAATCGCGGTTCGCCGATGACTGCCGATGACGCTCGGCCACGGGCTCGGCCGGCGCGGCGGCACGACGACCAATCCCTCCGTTTGCGCTTGCGCACTAGTCTCGACTGCCACCCTTCCTCCCTCTTTACACCCTCTTCACCCTTGCCTTCGTCCTATGCCAATCGTGTCGCGAGAGATCGCGCGACGACGGACCTTTTACCGCGACTTTTCCAAAGATTGACCTTCCTAATCATCGAATAACGTGCCTTTTGTTTACTTATTCTACATGTTGTTATACGTATCTCTTTCTCTCTCTTTCTTTTTCTTTTCTTTTTCTTTCCTCTTTTATTCGTCCTTGCTGTTTCCCTATTGTTTTCAAGATTCATCGATTATTATCAAGAACAAGAGAATGGATGTTAATTAAAAGCAAAAAGGAGTGTGTGTGTGAAAGAGAGAGAAAGAGAAAGAAAGAGAGAGAGAGAGAGAGAGAGACGATACTTTCGTCGTAGCCACGTACGTTGAAATATTATAGAGGATCAATGAAAACTCTCTGTAAACATTCGGTTGAACCGATGCGGTAAGTAACAAATACGAATACCGCCGCAATCGTGACCGCTAATTTAATTGATTGGACGAGTTCGGTTCAGATACCCGACTGGATACCAACTGTGCACATTGCGATTGACCGCTTGTAAAACGTACCGGATCGATCGCGAAAAAATTGTGTTACATACGTTACGACGACGTAAACTACAACGTTCGAGAACCAAATGCGTAATGAAAGGAAGAAGAGGAACCTTCGGATATTATACGACGTTACGAGACGAACTAAGGTCACAAGAACGAACAAGGTGTTTATATATAGATCTAACATTTCATTTTATAGAACCTTTTGTCCTACAAAAGAAAATAACAAAACAAAATGATAATGACGAACGTTCCTCGTGAAAATAAATAAATATTGACCTTCGTCGTCCCAAAAGTATCATATCTACGATATGTTTATCAGCAATTTATAAAATAATTTGACGAATTTAATAACGCCCTAAGGAAAGATACTAAAACATTTTTATAATATTTAATAATAGTTTATTAATATAAAAATGTTGTTTTCTTCGAACGTTGCGTAAATGAAAACATATCGAATATAAAGAGAAAGGTGATTGATAATATTGCTATCTCTGATTGTATTGATAAGAGTTGATATAATTATCTATGTAAAATGATGCAATTTATAGTGAGAAAAATGAAACGAAGATCGTTTCGAAATTTTTCCTTCTCTCTCTTTCTCTCTTTTCATCCCCAAAAGAAATCGAGGACTCCTTCGAAGCTAAAAGTACGAACGTGATCCTTCGAAAAACGTGTGAGACGGAAGATTGGTACCGTACGAAACGGTTTTACGGGAATGCGTGTATACATACGGGAGAGACAGAAAGTACCTTTTTCGATACTAACGCGTTCTCACGTTCGACGGGTACGTGCCGTACTAGTATTGACATATGTCATTGACACGTGTCAGCTGGATATGTACGACCACCCTTAAGTGGTTCCCGGTAACACTTGGCATCCCTACTCACACGAGCGCGCGAACACATATCCACATACATACAAGCATACAAA
>NC_057691.1:1818136-1865636 GCF_014466175.1 Vespula pensylvanica | reverse complement strand
ATAGATAGATAGATAGATAGATAGATAGATAGATAGATAAAGAGAGGGAAGTCTTAAGTATCCCTCGCTTGTTCTCCCTGTGTTCGACAAACTATCGACAAAGAAGTTTTAAAGCTGACTGAAAGTACTCGCCGAGACGAGAGACGAATGACTCGCGCGACTTTTGCTCACGTAAAACTCACCCTCCTATGCATAGATCTGTCTTACTTTTTTTCTTTTTTTCTTTCTTTCTTTCTTTCTCTTTCTTCCTTCTCTTCTGTAATTTCTCTTTCTCCTTCTTCCACTTCTTCTTCTTCTTCTTCTTCTTCTTCATCGTTTCTTTCTTCTTCGTTTTATCTTTATTTTTCGTTTCTTAGCTCCACTTCGACTTCCACTCTTTCTTCTTTCATCCTTTCGTACGAATAGAAGAAAAAGAAGAGAAAATAAAGAAATAAAAAAGAAAAAGAAAAACTTCGAGTACCTTCAAAGTTAGCGGAAAGAAAGACACCGCTTTATTATTCCGGAAAGCCATGGAAATAATAAAGAAACCGAATGCAAAGGGTTCGTAGTAACAACCACCTTCGCGCCTTATTTTTCCGTGGTTACTTATACGATACATTCTTTTCTTGCAAATCAGAGCGTTATGTATACGTTTTCCGGTAAATACCAAGTGGTTTGTAATTTCGACTGAAAAAAGAAACAAAGAAAAAAAGAGAAAAAAGAAAAGATAAAACGCAAACAAATCCGTGTAATAATTACGTCGAATCGTCAGATAAGCGACGGGACACGTCTCGAAAAATATTAAAAATATATCCAGTCGAAAAAAGAAAAAGGAGAAAAGAAAAGAAAAGAAAAAGAAAACAGAAAAAGGAAGAAAAAGAGATAAAGGCTTCGAAGATACTTTTAGATGATTTATCGTTCTTATTTTCTTTTTATTTACTTCTTTTTCTTTTCTTTTCTTTTCTTTTCGTCTTCTTAATTGAAATAAAATTTGATAGTTCATTAACGGACTAACCAAATTTATTCGGAAAGATTTGATGAGATTATCGCGAGCGTACCGTCGGGACCTTTAAAGTCTTTAAAATTCAATGGAATCCATCGATCGACCAATTACATTGCATTAACATATCCGAAGAACTCGGAATAAAACTAAACGATCGTTCTATTATCCGTAAAGAGTAAGAGTGGGTGGGGGTGAAGCCGCCCACGCGAGTGTTTTCACGAGTGAAGGAACTAACGACGAACGATTTACGATGTCAAGGATCGGTTCGCGAATAAAATCGTGGCTTGGTCGTTCGCGAGAGTGGAGAGATGGAGGCAACAGTACATTCTACGTATTCGAATGTGTATATAATACGTGTGTGTGTGCGCGCGTGCAAACGGAAAGAGTGGAAGAGTAGAGGAATAGTAGGTGGGAGCAGTTTCGAGGAGGAGGAAGAGAGAGAGAGAGAGAGAGAGAGAGAGAGAGAGAGAGAGAGAGAGAGATCGATTTTAAAGTCGTGACGTACTGACCCGCACGACGAACCACCTCACCAACGTCGACAAATCGTCCGTGAAATAGAGAAATTCACGAGGATTTTGTGGGAGAGTCGTAGCCATTTCCGACGTTTCATACAACCACGAGATCTTCTTGTTAAGATTCAGAAGAGCATAGGAAAAGAAGACGGAGATGCGAGCGAGCGAGCGAGCGAGCGAGCACGAGAGTTCACGTTCACGTTTCACGAAAAAAGTTTCGTGGCAAAGAAAAGTGAAGAGAAGAGGATGGAATACTTGGCTCTTGGGTTACGTATATGCCAAACTGTTGAGAGAGAGAAAGAAAGAGAAAAAGAGAGAGAGAAAGAGAAAGAGAAAAAAAGAAAGATAGAGATAGAGAAGTAAAGAGAGAGAGAGAGAGAGAGAGAGAAAGAAAGAGATGGATAAAGAGAAGGATACGCATCGCACGTATATGTACGTAAAATATGTATAATAAACACGACGGCCAAGGCAAAGCGCTCGCGCGCTTGCGTGTGCTCGTCGGGAAAAGCACGAGTGCTGGCAGTGCACTCAGTGGTGGGAGAGACTTTTGGATCGATCCTTCGGCCTTTATCTGTGGTGGTACGTCTACCCCTCGAGTAGGTAGGTCCTTCATTCGTAGAGGCTGGTCAGCCTCCGTCAATGGGTGCAACCGCCTTGACGACCGGATGCTCTTTCCTTACTTTGTACCCTTTATTAGAGATACGCCGCCGCATCCACTATCCATCCTCTCTACTACCAGCATCGTCGGATAGGTATCGACTGACTCTGTTACTCGATAGAACTCTACGCCGACCTTTCGAAACTTTTCATTTAGGAAACTATTGACTCGCGATCTCTACCATGTGTGAGAAACAGGTTTAAACAATACGTCGGCTTTTATACGAAAATGATTTATTTCTCTTGTCCTAGTTTCTACGACGTCATTCCGATTTGCTATCGATTCTGAAAAAATAACAACGTTTGGAGAATAATTTCTTCTCTCTCTCTCTCTCTCTTCGTTTCTTTTCTTTCCTTTATCTTTTTATTTTATTTTATTTTTGCTACGTTTCGTCTTGTTTTTTTTACTCCTCCTCTCCTTCTCATCTCTTCCTCATCCTTGCTAATGGATCGATCCCAGGTACATCGTCTCACGTCTTTAATTTGTAACGAGTTTCGATTTACCGAAAGCCAAATGAAAGTTGCATGAGAAGATACGAGGGAAAGTTATCGAAGCGGAAAACGAGTGCAATTTCTGGATGAATTCTTCTTCTCCGTCGCGTCTCGTGAGCTTCCGAAAGGAATGATTAATGCGTTGCATTCGCGTCGTACGAGAGAGTTGAAAAAAATTTCAATAAATACCAACGGCCACAACTCTAACGTATTGCGCTCTTGAAAATTAATTAGTGAATATCCTCGAAAGTAACGACGGCGACACGGCAAGAAAGACACGTGTGCAAGAGAGAGACAGAGAGAACGGGAGAAAGAAAGAGAGAAAGAGAGAGAGAAAGAAAGAAAGAAAGAGAGAGAGAGAGAGAAGCAAATTGGGAAATAAATTACATTGTAATTTCCTGAAGGACGCGCGATCACTCGTAAATCCTCGTTGCGATTACTATCGCGTAAGTGGATTTTATTAGTCACGTTCGAGAATCGGACGTATTCGAATCACCTGAGAGAGATATCAGGACGTTGAAGAAAATATCTTCGTAAAAAGATAAAGAGAATTTTCGTTAGACTCAATATATATATATATATATATAATTTCGATGTAAATGTCAATTTAGTCGTCGATCGACTTCGATCCGACGTGAATCTTTGATACGTTAGATAAAATTACATTTGAAATGAAATATTAACGCTCGAGAAGAAGTACCGCCGATCGTGAAACAACAAATAGATTTTTCTCAATAATTCGAATAGAATGAAAAAATGCATTTCTACTTACGTAAACGCATATCCACTACTAAATACGTGTTTGCTACGTAGTAGCATGGAACTAGATTGGACGGTAAGCATAATTGATACAAACGTAGAAATTTACATATTTCGGGAAACAAACTGGCCCGAGTTTTAGCTGTGTCACCGCGCTTTATACCGCGCTTAACCTCCTTTCTTATGTTAGCCTGCTTATCAAGTAATATTTGTACTCGAGTTTAATTTTCCTAAATGAAAACCCGAGATGCGCTCTGATGAGACTCACTCCGTCCCCGTTGACTCCAATTTCGCGATAATCTACGACGTGCAACGCTCTAATTTTGTCTTTCTCCGTACTAAATGACCTTGTTAAAGTAAAGCTATGGCGATTTTCGAAAGGCTTCTGAGGAAGAACGAAGGGGAGCGTATAATAAACGTGGAACTACGGTAAATACGCGATTAAGGGGGAAGGAACCAAGGGAATAGTTTTGCTGTCTCTCCCTTTCTCTCTCTCTCTCTCTCTCTCTCTCTCTCTCTCTCTTTTTCCCTTCATTTCCTTTCGCTTTTTTCTTCTTTCCTTTTTTCATTCTATTTTCTCTCTATTTTTTGTTCCTTATGTTTCCTTTTTTATTTATTTATTTTTTTATTTTCCTCTTTTCCCCTTTCGAAAGAAGACGATCGAGTGAAATAAGGGCAAGTACCATTTCCGAGTAGCATTCAACCAATCGCGACTACCGTAGGGCAGAATGCATTGCGGGAGCACTTAAAATCTTTTTTACGACCCTCTACAATCCTATTACGAAGCCCGTTGTACCCGCCTCCCTCGCGTTCTTTGCGACTCTGTTTCCACGTGCGCGAATCCTCTCTTTCTCTCTCTATCTCTCTCTCTTTCACTATCTCATTCTTCCTCTCGATCCTCCTCGACCTATTCTACCGGTTAGGAGAAGACTTTATACGTTTTTCAGTACGTTAGATGAAAACACATGCTACCACACGATAACGTTTTACCACTATTTACACCGTGTACCTTTATCGATCTCTCCATATTGATATAACAACGGCGTAATATCGTAAATTCATAACACCTCATTTCGTCCGATATAAATGCAGCCCTCGAGTAACTCGAGCATGAATGATTTTTCGTTCGATCGAAAAGCTCGAAATTTTCTAGGAAGTTCCAACGAAAAAAAACTTGGAATCTGGGAAGACGATAATCCAAAAGAGAAAGAGACATTTCGAAATGGGAAAGTATTTAGAAAGCAAACTGGTTGAAACCAACGGCGGTAGAAAGTCGAAATAGGGAAATACAACGTGCAATGGTTGAAAGGTAAGCAGCAGAGCTTAAGCCCTTCGGCTTTCTCGCCTCCCTATTTCGGAAAATCGAATGAAACGAACGTTGGCGTGTTCTATCAAATTGCAAATCACTTAACCAGCAGTTTATGTAAATGCGTATTGCTCGGCGCGTATTCCACGGCGTTTTCGGCTCGAATATATACACGCTTCTTTGTTTTTCTTTGCTTAACATAACCGGGCGAGCACCTCCGAGCGTTCTACCCTCTCTCTCACTCTCTCACTCTCTCATTCTCATTCACTCTTTCACTCTAGCCCTCGAAACCACACACCCCCACTACCAGCACGACTCGCCACCACCATCGGCTGTAACGCCGGTACGCCACGAACCAGCAACAACTAGAAAGTAATAACCGCACGGCGAAATGACAAATTCGCTGCAAATATTGCCGGGTACGTCGTTGTGCATCGTAAATCCACGTTATAGCTATAATGTAACTCGTATAACGATTTTCAAGCTAGCTCGTAAGGCGCGAAAAGGGCCCTCTCCTTTTTCCCGTCTATGTCCGAAGAATAAAATAGAAGAAATCTCTCTCCCGTTAAATCGCGAACGTTTAATGTCTCTTTATAAATTATAACGACGTTAAGGTTTCTTACAAGGACGAACGAAAGGAATAGGAATGAGTGAAAAAGGAAAGGGATAGAGGAGGAAAGAGAAGGGAAGAAAAAGCCTATACAAGACCAAATTGCAAAATTAACGTGTAGAGAGAAGCACAGGACTTTTCGATCTTTAACGACGATCGTATAAAAGAGAATGCTTATCCGTTAGTCGTAAAGATATTTCCTTATCGCTTCGGCATCCTTTCATCCACGTCCATCCACTCTCAACTTCGTTCTTTAACCCCCTTTACCCTCTATCCTTCCACTCTCCCTTCTTCTCTCCTTCTCCTTCTCCTTCTTTCTCTCTTTCTCTTTCTCTCTCTATCTTCTTTTCTTTTTCTTTTACCACTGAAGATGCTCTCGCGAGTACCAAGGAAAATTCATTTTTTGGCATCATATTTTGAAGGGAAAGTACTATAAAGTTTATCCGCGTAGTCGAGAAGAAGTTTATAAGTTATTACTCTCGCAGGAAGGAAGTTGTTTTACGGTGGACGCTCATGTAAAGTCGTAAATGAACGTGGTTCCTTAAAGACGTTTGATCGCATCCCGCTCGAGGAAAGACCTGACCTCGCTTCAACCACTTTTTGCTCGAATCGATGTCTCCAATAAGTTACACTAACGTAAGCAGTTACCTATCATTCGTTCGTTCTTCAAATTTCTTTTTAACTTTTGACTTTTCTCAGTAGTCAAGAATAATCAAAATATTGAAAATATTTCAAAAGAGTCATGTCGTTTATTAATTTTAGAAATAGAAAAGGGAGTATATTTCGTCAGAGCTATGTGTATATATACATATATGTTACATATATATGTTACATACATACATGCAACATTCTGTACACAGAGACGCGACCGTGTTCAAACTTACATTACCGTGCTCAGATGCGGAACGTTTCGCAACAGTTCCCGCAGCTGGAGACGGAGATATGCACAACGGTTTCTATAGATGTAAGTGGAAGGGTGTGTAAGCGGATGCATAAGAGAACACGTATGCATTCACACGTAGAGAAACGAAACGTGAAACTAATACCTTCTTGTCATGACAAAGGAAAGAAAAGCGGAATTTTAGTAAGCGTACTCTACGATATCATCTAAATCGATTTTACCAATTTTATCATTGTTATTATCATAATATTTATTATTGTTCGATTATTTTCGAACATTAACAACAAGGAAGTACGCATTCGTCTATCAATCATTCGAATGTTAATCGTTTTCAACATTAAAAATTATTCCAACGAAAATGGGATGAAAGAAAAAACATTTACGATATGATCGTACATAATCGTTACGTGAACTAATTGAAATGATAATGATCGGTATCCATATGTACAGTTTATCTTATCGAAAGTCGACGAGTATCATAGAAGCAAACTATCGTCGACGTGTGCTCGATAACACATTAGCTCCGATCGATGGATCGTCAAATGGGAATTCTACGCTGTTACAACTAGTGTAACGAATAAAATTGATTTCGAAGCTTTGGAAAGCAATAACTCTGAGTGAAGTTAGGCGAGACGAAGGATCATCATCTTTATCGTCGTCAGCAAGGAACTCGACATGTTTCCGAAGGTAAACGCGAGAGGACGGGCGCCATTAAAGTACCGATAGCGAATCGCTCGACGACGACGACGACGACGACGACGACGAGGACGACGACGAGGACGATGAGGACGACGACGAGGAGGACGAGTCGGACGATAATCGTTCGCGATAGACGAGGATCTATTAGCCCAGCAACTAATTTGCCTCTCCCAGAGGTATCCACAAGCATCCACAAGCATCTACCGACATCCGGGATCGACTGGTAGAATGTAGAAACGAGAGAGAGAGAGAGAGAGAGAGAGAGAGAGGGAGAGAGATAAATAGATAGATAGAGAGGAAGAGAGAGAGAGAGAGAAATAGATAGATAGAGGTTGGTGCGAGA
The DNA here is from genome assembly GCF_014466175.1 of Vespula pensylvanica. Lineage (NCBI taxonomy): Eukaryota > Metazoa > Arthropoda > Insecta > Hymenoptera > Vespidae > Vespula > Vespula pensylvanica. Next base: position 1,858,375 of record NC_057691.1, on the reverse strand, counting down.
GGGATGTGAATCGAAGGAGAGGGTTGAAACGCGTTTCCATGCAGACGTTTCCGGATGTATTCATATAAGCACTCTCGAGGATACGAAACGCGAGTGTCCCTTCGCCGGTGTGGAAACGGATGGCTGATATTGACTCACCTTTCAATATTCAGTTTCTTGAATAAAACAACAGCCACTGACCAAGCGAGCATCGAACATCGACGATGCCTGTATATATTCCAATGATTTCGATCCCTTGTATAGCCGTCCGACGGATTTTATAAAAAGACGACACGTTTACCCTTACGGTTTATACTTTGTTTCCTCGCAAAATCTGATATTTTTTTATCTTTTTTTTTTCTAGCTTTTCTTCATAACTTTATCTTCTATATTTCTATACGTTCAGATAACGTGAGAATTTGTAAATTAATCGAGATAGAACTCAGACGCAAGAAGAAGTATCGGGATAATTAATCGTGGAAATACGTTGACTCCGTATCTCGAACGTGACTAGTCATTTGTGGAAACGGCTGCATACGTAATACGGATAGACACATATGGAAAGCATATGCACTAGGAGGCAGCTTCCATACATGATAGCAAAGGGAGACGAGAGAGAGAGAGAGAAGAAAGGTAGTAGATAGAGAAAGAGACACTGTGGCCACCTAAAGCTCCTACTCATATACGAGTGTTTAGACTTTAGGATGCACGTGGGAACGTGCGAATCCGGACGGCGCGGTAACCCGTATTAAGGTCACGTGCAGATTTGCCGAGGTGAGACCCTATCTTATGCGTCCCACGTACACTCATCTCCGAATCAGAAACCCGTCATAAACGATGCAAGGGATATATTCTCTCCTTCGTGAACGTCCGAGGATCTAGAGCTGTGAAAATCTTGCAGAGGAAAATATGACGAAAATAGTCGGTGCCTTACCATTTCTCTCTGCTACACCGAAAAGGGACTTGAATATTTCAACCAGATGGAAATACTATAATTGTATTATTCCGTATGGCGAACGAAACATAACGAGTTATTTATAATATTATAATATTCATAGTAATCCTTGAACGATCCCAGACGACGACTTTAAAATTAGAGAAAGAGACAAAAAGAGAGAGAGAGAGAGAGAGAGAAAGAAAGAAATTAGAACGATTATTCGATTAATTCTATTTTCGAGTTTCTCTATGTAAAAAAGATAAGAAAAAGTATTGGGTCGAGATATGTTCGAGCCACGAAATTTGTCAGCGTATTTGAAAGTCGAGTAAAGGGAAGAGTAGAATTCACGCGTTAAGAACGTATGCGGCAAGAGCTTTCGAATTAAGCGAGCCGTTGCAGTTTTCAAAGTCCTTTAGAGTACTACGGTGAATACTTACTTCGTGTGTTTGCAAGTATCATCGAGAATACGAGAGGGAGAGAGGGAGAGAGAGAAAGAGAAAGAGAGAGAGAGAGAGAGAGAGAGAGAGAGAGAGAACGGATCGATCGACATAGACAGTAGGTATATCAAACGCATACCCAATCCATCCATCCATCTATCCATCTATCTATCCATCCATCCATTCAACCATCCGTCCATCCAACCGTCCATCCATTCGTCCAGTCTGACTGCCTGGATCCCAAACGCGGAGACAAGAATATCCTATTTCCGAGTATTTTATTGACGATTGTCCTCGATCGTTTGCAAATCAGCGCAGATCAAATTTCGCGCCGCCACGCCCTGCTGCCGACGAAACACGGATACTTTCCATACATCCAAAGTGAACTGACCACCCTACGTTGGGCTGCAGCGATGCTGCAAAAGTAATCGGACGACTCATTGCGTCCCTTCTTTTTCCATCCATGAATTCTCTCTACCTATCTATCTATCTACCCATCTATCTATCTATCTATCTATCTATCTATTTCGCCGTAATACAATATTGTCATAATATTCTTTATCTATTAATATCAATCACCGCAATGAAAGCCGTCGTCTGGACGATCGAAAATAGGATAACAAAGTTTGAAAAGTAAAAGTTTAATCGGATTTTCTTTTTTGTTTTCGTTTTAATATAGAACGAATCAAAATTCGTGATTAACTTTGAACGATGAGCGATGAACGAAAGTAATGAGATTAAGATTTGGAATATGAAATTTCTCGAGCTAATACGAAATATCCATGAGGTAACTCTCTGCTAGAACCATTAACGGTTTCCGGCAGGATGGAGAAACGTTTAACCGAGAGTTTTGTTTAGTCGACAAACTTTCTGGAATTCGGTGGTGAAAGCGATTCGCGAGAGATTTGTACATGACGATGAATCGTGAACGCACACGCACAAACGCATATATATATATATATATATATATATATATATATGTATGTATGTATGTATGTATGTATAACAACCTCATTTTCTCTTTCTCTTTCTCTCACTCTCTCTCTCTTTCTCAAGCCAAAACACGCGAAAATCCAACTATTTAATATTTCTCGTACCATATCTACGATTAATGGTGGAATTTGAAAGTATATATTAGATACATACAGACGTCGAGTTATAAATAAGTCGAGCGATAAAATGATCGAATGCATAAGCACAAGTAAATATAAATAGAGAAAGATATTTTGAAATTCATTAGTAAGATATTATTCCTTCGATTTCATATATTCTTTAATTCTGAAATTCTCTTTTTATCCAATAATAGAAAAAGAAATCGATCGAAAGGAATTAACGATCATATATATATATATATATATATATATATATATATATATATAGAGAGAGAGAGAGAGAGAGAGAGAGAGAGCGAGAAACATAAAAATAAATGGAAGTAAGAAATAAAGAATAAAGTTGAAAAAAGATGACAATGGGAGAAGACACTTACGATCCGTTCAACTTCTTTCTTCAGTGGGATATGGTGAACGTATAACGACGAGGTCACGAACACCGCGAGATTATATTTAACGGGACTACGAAGTAAAAGATAGTAATTTATGCTCGTGACAAGTAATATCAACGTCGCCGTTGAACAGGGGTAAAGAGAAAGTCACGAGAGGCGAACATAAACTTTACATCTGACGGCGGCTTTAAAGTTGGCTGATATGAAACCAGCACGATAGGTGAAGTGCCTCGGGGACCACCGTCCCGTTCTCGAACTAGCAACGGGTCATCCCTGAAAACCTCTCGCTCTACTCCACGATCTACCCTTAGAATCCACCCTTAGAAATATCGGATATATTCTGGTGGATATTCGTAATCGAATGGAAAATCAAGTACCCTTAAAATCAAACACGTATGATACTACCTTTTAGTAGTTGCTCGGCGCAAGAAAGTGACCTTTACAATTCTTATTATCGTCTTACACCGTAACCTAAACAAAACAGAAAGAAAAAAGAAGTTTCTTCCTTCGATCGAGTTCAAGCTCGACGGACGGATGAAAGTTTGTTACTATGAAAAATTTCATTCTCGGAAAAGTTAAAAAAAAGAGAGAGAAAAAGAGAAAGAAAGAAAAAAAAAACGATGAACGCGAACGTAACTCGTGTTTTCGTGCTCGGAACATCCCACGAAATATCTCGAGTTCCACGTCAAAATTTATTATCCGTCCGCGCATTGTTCCGCATATTAATTACTACATTATTATTTAATAAAACCTAACGAAGTTAGAGAACGAAAAAGTGAGAGAGAGATAGATAGATAGAAAGAGAGAAAGAGAGAGAGAGAGAGAGAAAGAGAAGTAGCACTCGGTGGCGGTAACTACACGTACATACGTACGTGCGTGTATACATGAAAACGCTCTTTAAATCTCGCAGCAAATTTTTAAACGCAAATCTACGACGAGTGCTAAAGCGCGGAAATTCGGTGTCAAGGTATTCCGCAGACATCCATTAAGTATCGTCGAGAAGCCAGGTTGGCGTGCAAAGTCGAAAGCGATAGGCGAACGCTGAGCCGGTAGGTACATCGTACTTTGGAAAACGAAGTCGGACGTGCACGCAAGACATGATCCTCTGTGTGTGCGTGTATATATATATATATATATATATATATATATTCGTGTGTCTATGGATGCGTGTATGCGAATGTACGTGGCTGTATATACGAATGTACTTATGTATATGTATACCTGTGCATGTATGCAAGGTACGCGTCAATCGATGCACTTCACGCTTCTCGGCTCCTTCAGCTCGAAAAGCGGAACTAGGTTTCGAGCAGCGTAGCACGAGGATAATGACACTGCAACGAGCCGTATGCGCGAGGAAATCCAGGGAGTTAATTAGGAAACACCGCGATATCAGACAACGCGCGCGGTCGGCCTCCTTCCAACTGCTTTCTCTCTCCCTCTTTCTCCTTCTTCTTCCTCCTTCTTCTTCTATAGCTACTGATGCAAGATGCACGAGTCCGCTTGGAGAAGTCTGGCTTTACCTACAAAGACTTTAATGTACGTACACTTTCAAAGACAAAAGTTAGTTGTACCGAGGAAGAGGATGGGGTGTTGAAAATTCAAAATCCTCTTCGTTCTCGCGGTCGTCACGCGAACTTCACCTCTCTCTCTCTCTCTCTCTCTCTCTCTCTCTCTCTGTCCATCTGTCTGTCTCTTTTTCGCACCCTTTTTTTTCTCCAAGTTCACCGTACAATCTTTCTTAGCTTCTTCACGGCATTCTTTCTTCCCTCTCGAAGACGAACCACCCCTATTTTTCGCGAGTCTTTTTTTTAATTTAGGCAGTACTTTCCTTTCTTTCTTTCTCTCTCTCTCTCTCTCTCTCTCTCCCCCTCTCTCTCTTTCTTTCTTTCTTTCTTCTCTTTCTCACTCTTACACGGTACGTAATATCCCAGGGATTTATTATTCGAAGCGTACTGCGAAGTTTACGGAATAGCAAGCAGCACAACCAGGATACGTCGTCGTACGTATGTGTACACGTACTTATTATTCTAACGGAGAAATACATTGTTCGAAAACGAGCGCGAGCTCGGCAAGGTATGCCATTTTAATATCATTTCATGCGAGATCCAGCTTGATCGCATCGTCGGCTGGGAGAAAGAAGGGGAAAAAAAGTTGAGTCTAGTACGATCGCTCGTTTACCGACCCGCATGTACATATTACTGCCGGTAGGTGTACACGGATTTATTATTCATGCATGAATTTGAAACGCACGTTATACCAAATTGATGCCCTAAAGGGCTCGCACAGCATACTGAATATTACAGGTCATTTTTAAAGGGAAAATCAATTCCACGTATCAGACTCATACATAATAAATGTAAAGAAGACCCTAGCAATGGGAGGACAGCCTATACTCGAGATCAGACTCATCCCTGAATTATCAATTTTTTAAAGAAAACACTCGCCCACGCGGAACTCATTACCTCCAGAATTGTATATATGCGAGGCGAGCCCTCGAAAATATTTAACTTCGATTATCCTATGTATTTCTAGTATGTACAAACATACCAAGAGAGAAAATACGTTTCATCGAGAGACCGTGAAAAACGTTATTTCGAAGATATGTATATACGTAAAATACGATGGTACGATAATACGAAAAACAAAAAACAAAAAAAAACAACAAAAAAAAAGGATAAAAATAATTCCAAAAAAAAAAAAAAAACGAATTCAAATCCCCCGCCAATAATTGAAATCCAATATATTTCCAAACGATCTGTTCGAAATACTCGTAACTTCGTAGCTAAAAACGGCTAAAGAAAAGCCGCATTATTTATCTTCTCTATGACAACACACAGAGTCGTTAAGTTAACCGCAACGATACAATAAAAGCTTATAGCACAATACTTGATAGTGTGGTTCTTGGTGCCGATCGAAAACATTCTATTTGAAGCTTGCATTGATTTCTTACCATAAAAACCTAACGACTTTCTGCATAGCCTCTTGAATCACTGTAAAAGCGAGGGAAGAAAATACGAGTAGTAAAGAAAGATGAACTTCCACAGGCGCCTAACGCCGGTCTACTAAGGAAAGACCTATCTAGTCGGTAAATCTGCAAAATAATAGAGGCTCTACACCAAGAAGCGAAATTCCCTGCTTTGTTTGGCAAGGTTCCCCGGAAGAACCGCCCCATAATGATAGAAAATTTGCTGCGTACGCGAGTTACACGGTAAGCAACGGCGATGATCGCGCGATCGAATGCACGAACGACCTTGCAAAGTGAGCCGCACCACCAACACAACAACGGCGAATCGAAATTTATCGAACTGTCGAAATACCGGGAGAAGCGTTATCCACGGCTCTGTATCGCGATAAATATAAAATACGGCAGTCGACGCTTTATTCTCCTCCGATTTCCATACCAGAAATACTTTCTCGTCGATGAGCTTTTACCACATAGGCAATCCGCATTACATCCGTATTAAATTCAATGTCATTATCCGATTACCCTGACCGCTCTACTCCGCACGAAATCAATGAAAATTTAATTGTACCTCGCCATTGTTTTTGCCGTTTAACGTACGTTTAACAGAAACAAAAATCTCTTAAAATCAGAATTTATATGTACGTACCATTTGTATATTTTTAATACCACGCTAGTGAACAAAATAATACGATCGAAGAATAAAGTTGTCGAAGCTTCGTAGATGAAAAACATTTGACAGGCACGAACTCAAAGTCATTATTTTTTTTTTCTTGCTCATTATACGAAAGACTTTCTCATTATAACGAAATGATTCGCTTAGACATAACGATCGTTGGTTTACGATAAAAGCAAAGAAAATTTTTCGGTACATACGAGGCTCCGTGAAAAGTAAAATGGCAAAGGAACCGAGACAGCATGGAAACTGCACCGTAACGTTGATAAACGCGAGTTGGTTCTCCCGTGCCGCTTGTAATCACTTACGAAGACCACACCTAACTATTCGTGCATAGTATATACATACATATCTACGTTTATCTACATCTACATAACTACGCGTCTACGTAGTTGCAAATCGTGACCGCCGACACTTTCGGAGTTTTTCCTTTCTTCGACCTAAGTACCTTATATGCGTTGTTCTCTCTCTCTCTCTCTCTCTCTCTCTCTCTCTCTCTCTCTCTCTCTCTCTCTCTCTCTCTCTCTCTCTCTCTCTCTTTCATTTCTGCATATATCACTCGATGTGTAATATTATTGCATAAATAAAACAAACTCGTAAGACGCACGGATGCGTTTTACGAATAATGCAAGAAACCTTTTGAAAAAGTCAACAGGAAACATTGAAGCGTAACGCATAGTCGATTACTCGTCAACGTACAAGGATCTTTAAAGATTTCGATTCGATCGGTCGAGGAAAACAAAGAAAAGGGATACGAAAAAAAAGAAACAGAAAGAAAAAGAAAGGTGAAGAAAGAAAGAAAGAAAGAGAAAGAGAAAGAGAAAGAGAAAGAGAGAGAGAGAGAGAGAGAGAGAGAGAGAGAGAGAGAGGAAGCAGGATAAAAACGCTCAAAACGTAGAAGTTCGAATACGAAGTCCGAATACGAAGTCGGACGCGAATTTTCACAGAACAATACGAGGGGCCTCGAGCGAAGCTGCTGTTTCTGCTGCTACGGTGGCGAGATTTCAAGAGAATATTTTTGCAGACGCAGTATCCCATCGTACAAGCGTATCGATGACACACAAGCAAGCCCTGCAAGAGGCTGCAGAAAGCATCGACGCGTTTATACGATGTATATGTATAAGATATATACATGCGTACGTGCGTTCGTCGTACGTATGTGTATATACACACACGCGCGCACACATATATGGTCGAGAGAGTCCATTAGGTACTGTTTGGGGTTTAACGATTATAGAATATCGACTATCGCCCGTCTACATTACTGGCCTTCTACATAGGTATAGGATTACGCTAAAGAAGCGCAGATACGGCACGCGCGTTAAAAATTTAATCACCCTATGTGAATATTCGGGAATCGCAATTTTCCGTTGGCATCGGGAAGAGCATTTTTCTAATTCGAAATATTTCAACCAACGTTTCGTCAATATTTCACGTGGTTTCGCATGGAACTTTGAAAAATTCACTTTGCAAATGCGTGCGGTGTATATGAACGAAAATGGAATAATTAACTATAAAGTTTGTAATCCTACCGCAGAGAATTTACATTGAATTATATAAAACAAGAGCGACAACGCAGTTACGTACATAGCTTCGGTATATAAAAAGCACGAACGAATGCGAAACGATATGGCGATTATGTAACTGGGAAGCTCATGAACGAGTTCAAAGGTTAAATTGAAAGGCGAACGTTCAATATCGAATCATTCCTTTGATTTTCATCGGATTGTTACAACTCATGTCGTTCTCCAAAGCTCATTATTATAAATCCAATAGGAATTTTCTATTTAATCTCGTCGAATTATAATCAACTAATAACTAACTAACAATGGGAGATAAGCAACGGATATATCAATTTTTCGTTTACATATGCAAAAGAGAGAAAAAAGAACAAAGGTGAACGTGAGGAATGGATAGAGAATGGATGAGAACGTGAGAAGGTAGGATAAGGAAAAATTGAAAGGTTAAAGAAAATTGTCTGACGAAAGTTTTGTCTGATATCGCATCGATCGTCTCGAATCATAAATGCACGGTGTATCATCGGCCTGTTTACCGAGCTATCAAAGCTATACGATACATACTTATATTTATAGAGAAAAATCACGGTAGTTTCTACGATAGTAATGAGATTTCGCAGTAAACACGTATATACACGAAGGAGAACGTGCAGCCGACTGCACACCGGTTAATGACGAAAGAAGGGCGAGGTAAAAGAGAAAAAGAAAAAGAAAAAAAGAGAGAGAGAGAGGGAGAGTGAAACAGACATAAAGAGAAATCAACCTTTTTTTCTGTTCCTGACCGGATAAGTATCTTTGGTATTATTTGTTCGGTGAGAAGGGAAAGAAGAAATTGTTAATATCGAGTTTATTAATTCGAGGACCAATCGACAAAGAGTTATTTTCTTTGGAACGGGCAAAAGAAACGGACGGAACGAATCTCACGTTTCCCATCGTCCTTGTCACCGTTCATTTCCTTCGAGAAACCTTTTCCCTATTGATATTTGCTTTCCTTTTATTGCGCATTCTTTTAATGACGAGGAGAACGGTCGAGAAGGGTGAGGGTCACTTTGCGAGTTGATTAAGTCGCGAAATACCGTACCGATATTATCCTCGTTAATACGATACTAAAAGAGAAAAGTGTGAGGGCGAGGCAACTGATTTTAATGAGTTGCGTCCGGATATAAAATGGATATAAAACGTTCTTGGGCGAATGAGTACATATATTCGCAAGGATTCTCATGGAAGAACCAAAAAGGAAAGAAAAAAAAAAAAGAAAAAGAGATAGAGATAGAGATAGAGATAGATAAAAAGAGAGAGAAAGAGAGAAATAGAAATAAAATGGAAAGCAAACGAAACAGTTGAATCCGATTGAACGACCGAAGCACGAGAGAAAAGGCTCGGGGTTTAAGTGATAAAAATAAGAACGCGATGTCTACTCGTGATGTTGCATTTTCAAGATGAAATTAAACTGTCTTCGTAGGCTGATTAATCGTACCGTTTTAAAAGTTGTTGAAACAAATACTTTGTCACCGTAGACAAGAGGAAAATATGCAAACGAGACGATGCTCGACATCTTTTTGGTTTTTTTTTTGTTTCTTTTTTTCTTTTTTTATTTTCTTTTTCTATTCTTTTTATTATTATTATTTTTTTTTTTCTTAAATAATTTCAATTCCGCGGAATTCAATCTACGAGAGGTATCCCATTAATGTTCTTTCATTTGGACTTGTACCGTAGAACTTTTCAAAAGGAATCAGGCACTCACCGAGGACGTAAATGTTTCATCAAATTACGTGATAATTATGTACTACTTTCTGATCATTCATCTTTTTTCTCTCTCTCTCTCTCTCTCTCTCTCTCTCTCTCTCTGTCTCTCTCTCTCTCTCTCTCTCTCTACTATTCCTTCTTTTTCTTCTGGTACGTCATTACGATATTAAATGGGAACGAACAGCAATCAATAAGCTTTCCCTGGTAGGATAGAAAAAATAGCAGGAGTTCCTCGAATCGAGCACCATCATCACGGACTCGTGCGAGTTTGATCGAAAATAATGACGGGTTCAAGTCCTCGATTGGTGCCGCTTAAGAGATCAGCTCGTGTGCGTTATATGTAGGTACATATGTATGTATATGTACCTACTTTGATAGTTAGAGAGAGAGATATAGATAGGTATAGATATATACATACATATATATATATATATATATATATATATATATAGAGAGAGAGAGAGAGAGAGAGAGAGAGAGAAAGAGAGAGAAGAGGGAAAAAGAAAAAACGGAAAAGAAATGAGAGGAGAAAAGTCGGTCGGAAAAGTTCGTTGATAAATACACGCTCGCGAACAGATCGAGTCTCGTCGTGTGTTCAGAGAAAATAAAGCGCTCTTGGAGAGTTTTCCGCGTATCGCTTATTGGTATGCCAGTGACACGCCAGTCCAATTTCGTTACCGACGTCTGCGAATCGCCGAATATCATGTGCTCCATTGAAATTCTGCTATAGCTATGAGAAACGCGATATAGTATACATATATCGCATTTGTCTCCCTGATTGCGTTAGCTAAAGTTAAACGATTGTATTTTGGTACCTTTCCTTCTCCCTTTTTGTTCTGTCTTTCTCTCTTTCTCTACAATGAAATATTCTATCACGCGAGAAATCTATTTTCCCTACGTGTCGTGAGACTTTTATTCTCGTCGTATATCGGACTCGCGATCATGCGAATTTTCGACGTTCCGAACGTAAAGACATGTAGGTTCGTAAACGAATAAACGCAGAAAAAGGAACAATTATTCTGGAGAAGTTGTTTAGTTTTTCCAATGAGAAAGAAACAAAGAAAAAAGAGAAAGGAACGACAAGGATCAAGGACGTATCCTTTTTTTTTCCTTCCCCGATACGATTGTGACAAAATCTCGTAAATTTCGATGAAATTAAAGTACAACGGGCAATCGCAAACGTTCACTTCGTCGTTAGAAAACGAAACACACTTTAAAAGTCTAATTAAAGCTCCATCTTTTTTTTTTCTTTCTTTCTTTCTTTATTTCTTTCTTTTTGTTTCTCTCTTTTTCTTTTTAATCGGTTATACTCGAATTCACGAAAGTATCACACTCATATTTATACTCGTTAACGTCGGATCGATAATGCACAATTACACAAGTGAATTTTATCAGAAGAACAAGTATTACAAAGCGAGCAGTCGATATCCCAAGCACTTACTACTACTATATGTTCCCCTTTCCTCTCTTTTTGTCATATGCTTCGAGAGCGAATTATTCGCGAATTCTCGTAATTTTCTCCCATCCGTGTGATGGCCGATAGAACAGGAAAAGGAGTGAGCGAAAGACGAAAAGATAGACGGAGAGAGAAAGAGAAAGAGACAGAGAAACAGACAGACAGTCGGACAGTCAGACAGACAGATAGAGAGAAAGAGACAGAGAAAGAGAGAAAGCAGGAAGAAGGAAACTGGAAACGCGCTTTTCTCTTTCCTACGGCACAGTCGAGGGGCAATTGAAACTCACGGTCATTTACTGCATTTCAATAATGGTTTCCACCCTCTTTCTCCTTTCCACTCGTTGTCTCTCTCTCTCTTTCTCTCTCACTCTCTCTCTCTTTCTCCTTTTCTCTTTTTCCACGTACGCGTATGCGCAAAGAGAGAAAGAGAGATAGAGAGAAAGAGGGCAAAAGGGAGAGAAAGAGAAGGAAAAGCTCACGGTCGATTTACCAGGAGCTTTATGGTACATGCGAAGCTGGAGCACGCGGAAGTAGCCGGAGGGCTAACTATCTCGTCTAGCAAGCAACTGCATTATATTCTGTAACCCGAGCTAGACATGACGCGTGCATCCCCTTGCGTAAAGTCTTCGAGTTTACATTTTATGATTTTACGAAAGATCATTTCGAGATGAGCACAAAGAAGAAGAACAGAAAAGGGGTTTTTAAGATTCAATTGTTATTGTTGTTAACAATAACAGAAGGAAGGAAAAAAGAACAAGTGATTATATTATCGTCTACCCTTTCGAACTACAAATGTAATTATCGTGAAAATCGATACTTCCTGAAAATAAACGTATTCTTTTTCTTTTCTTTTTTTTTCTCTCTCTCTCTCTTTTTTTTTCTTTTTTTTTTCCTTTTCTCTAACGACCTATTAAGATGTCATAGGGAGGCTTTTAATTAATTAATTCTAGATTATTATTTACGAATTTAATAATCATCGAAAATATTATTTATGAATGGCTTTACCCTTTGTTATATTATTTCTCGTGTTATTCTAATTAATTTGGCACGGAATGTATTTAACTCGTACACTGTTTAAAGTTGAAATCGACCGACGCAGGCCAGAAGCCACATTTTTAGCATTGTAATTTTATACACATTTCGTATTTCGTTTTCTTTCATTCGCATCGTTTTAATTCTTTGTTTTTTTCTTTCTTTTCTCTCTCTCTCTCTCTCTCTCTCTCTCTCTCTCTCTCTTTTTGATCTCTCCCTTTCTTGTTGTTGTTAAATTTTTAACATTTTTACGTTGTTCGTATGTTAATTTATTTTTTGGAGCTTGAAAGAAATTTTATTTCTTTTTATATGTAAAAACAACGCATGTTCGCGGACGATATCAAACAAAAATTGATGTAGTACATAGTAAACATATTTAAATCAATTGATATTCTCTTCTGTACTCTTTGTATTTCGAGTTTTATTACCATGCGAATAAACAGTAATGCAACGATGATGATGATGATAATAATAATAATAATAATAATAATAATAATAATAATTATTATTATTATTATTGTTATTATTATAATGCCAGAGAAAGATAACAATGCATTACATGTAAATTCTCAAAATTCTTCAAATCATATATATATATATATATATATATATATATATATATATAGATATTAAAAAGACCATTCTATATTTATATGATACGTAGAACTGAGACTATACAGAATAAAAAAATCTATATAAAAATAAGTCAAAAGGTCAATCGTTGCTGAAATATAAGCATTTTTATATTCACATTAGTATCACGATTGGATATTTACAGAACTCTTTTACTAGAAAATTTTTCCGTGTAAAGAAATCGTGCAACTGTACGTACTTCCATTGTGTATATGAGTTCGAAAATATTTTCATCAGATATTTTCTCTTACGATTATTCAAATTACTGATTTTTCTTATTTAATTAATATCAAATTAATATAAAAAAAAGAGCAATTATAAATAAATGTATGTTAGAATAAAGAACGTTGGTTGACTATGGAAGATATTCTACGTTCACTTAGAGTTTTTAATTCAAACTGAATTTTGTCGAATGACTTATAGTCGTCTCTAGTACGAAGAAAACTTTCTAAAAGTTAGACGATTATAGTTACCTTTAATAAGGAAAGGATTAAAAGCTTTACCCTTAAAAACATTTCAATTTTAAAACTGTTCGCAGAACAACTTTAAATAATCGAGTAAATTGAGAACATGTTCGAGAACGTCATCGAAACAACGGAGAATATTATAGATCGCATATAGTTCGATCAGTCGATATTCTCGTGTAGTTGGATAATCGAGATTGATATTGATTAGACGACGTGTCATATATCCACGAGTCGTATTGCTCACGATACATGGTACGGGCTTTCCGAAATCGTCGATACAAATTTCAGCAATTAGCGAACAAACGAAAGTTGTCCATACCTTTCTCTATCAAAAAAAAAAAAAAAATAGATATATATATGTGTGTATATATATACATATACATACATACATATATATATATATATTTTTATTTTCGTATGATCTTAAACCTTATAGAAAGTTTCACAAAAAATCATGGATATCCTTCAATTAATTCCAATATTCCAGATTTAAACACAAATGACAAAAAAAAAATTGTCCTATAAGTTCACCTATGAATAGATATGCTTCAATTGAAATCTTATACCCGATGATAACACGTAATAAATTAAAAAGAGTACGTAACAGGACAAAGAGCTTGCACACATTCATACATGTATTTACAAACGAATCACCGGTATCTTGACATACGCGTAATTGCTAAAAATGAAAAAAAAAAAAAGAAGAGGGAGAAGAAAAAAAAAGAAAAGGTTAAAACATGGGCGAACTTGCCTCAAAAACAGCTGTTTTCGGCATATGGAATTCCCAGAGTTCTCGAATCAACCAGAACGTAGGGACAATGCGAGACTACTCTGGGATTTAAATACAATAACCTCGGGCTATTGCAAAAAAATATTGCAGTAGCTCGTATCGAGCAGTATATGAAAGATAGAAAGAGAGAAAGAGAGAGAGAGTGAGGTTAGGTAGGAGGATGAAGAGGAACAATTTTACTGTACGGCCCGATTGAGTGTGGAGTTTCGATGAACAGTACGAAACCTATGTATCCTCGTAACAACCACATAGTATTCCATATATATATATATATATATATACATATCTATATACGTATGTATGTATTTATATATATATATATATATATCTTGCATATTATAGATTCCCTATCGACAATTTCGGTTTTTTATACAGCCAAGCATATTTTTTTCTCTTGTACGAGTGCAATCCTTGAATTACTGTGGAATTAAACAAAAGAGAAGTCGAACTCGTGCTTTAAAAACTTTTCGCAAACATGACATAAACTTTTACCATGGTAACGTCGCAACATACAGCAAGAATTTTATTTTCGCGATAAATGTATATCTGATATCTGTGTACTTACGTAAATTTTCCGAGACGAGAATCCGCGTAGTCCTTTTTATTCTTCCTTTCCTTTTCTTTAATCTTGAAAATCCACACTGTAATATCTCACTTGATAAGAAAAAAAAATAAATAAATAAATAAAAGAAAATAAAATAATAATAATTATAATAACGAAAAAAAAGTAATAATAATAATATACGCGTGTTAACGAAATTTTGAACTCGATAGTATAACCAGGAGACACGTAGCACAGATTCGGTTGGAAATTTTGGAAATTTCAATAATTCGATGCTATTTTAGCTTAATAGCTTTAGTGGTATTGCGGTATTCGCCGGTGGTAATAATTGCGGTAGAAATTTCCTCTTCCGGTCACTTTTTACTTCAACGATGGCGACGTTACGATCTTCTCGGCTCTTTACTCGATCGATTCACCACATCGATGTATTACACAAAAAGGCTTTCACATTTTCACTTAACCGGCACTCGTATGTATAAGAACTGCAGATGGAATAAATTTTGCGAACGCGTTTCTATCGTTGCACTTACAATAATATCGTGTCGAACGTTTTTATCGCGATCCTCGAAATCCGCCATATTTGCATATTGTCTAACGAACATCTTCGAAAATTGACCGTTACAGATTATATACCGAACGTTACGTAAGACGTCGGAATTATCTCATTGGTGGATAGGAGATACCAAAATAATAAAACAAAAGAAGTTCGCACCAATGATATGTCTCCCATTTGATTTCGTACTCGAATTATAATTTCCGGTTTATATGTACATTTCCGGTTTATATGTACATTTCCGGTTTATATGTACATTTCCGGTTTGTATTATATTTCCGGTTTGTATTATATTTCCGGTTTGTATTATATATAATATGAAGCTACTTATCGTTATAAGAAATGTACTCACAGAACGGCCAATTTTAGATTGAATGCACGCCTTAGAACTTTTTTTCAAGGAATCCCGCAAATAAAAATCCATTATATATAAGTATCACTTAAGAGAACGTGCAGGCCAGCCAATAGATCCTACATCTATTCATTCGTAAAAAAATTTTTCGTTCCGAAAATTTTTTATTATTCGAAATTAACAGTTCGGACACTAACGGATTTATCACTGTTACACATTTTTTTTTTTTGAATAAACTTGTATTTCGTAGTCGTTCATGTAATTAATGGAATATTTTTTATCTACAAAATGTCTATTAAACGATTCGAAGAGACGTCTTGCTTCTAATACGTTATATACGGCGAATCGATTTACGAACAAAAAATACGTTATTCCAATATCCTTGAAATGAACGATATATATATATGTAAAAGAAATAAAATTAGTGAATATCCGCCTTATTATCGATTTCACTAAGCGATGATCAAGCCAAAAATTGAAGCTTCTATAAAGATATAATTATCGACTTATTCCTCTCACTTCGCACTTATCCACTATCCTACGATGTAATTATTTCAGGAAGGTATCCAAATTAAACATTTTGAGACCACAAAACACTACACAATATAAAATATTACGATTACGACGAAGAGCACGAACCTACGACTACGCGGTATCGTCGTTAAACTGAGCGTTCGTAAAGTTTTCCTTTCGCGCCAGAATTAAACGATCTTACAACGCCGCTATTGGCTATTAAAAAAGTGCCTTCGCGTTACGTGATTGGTTAATATTAATTCGATATTAAAATTTATTTTTATTGGCTCGATAAACAAAGTCAATACAACTGATTAATTTTTTAAAACAAAAAAGTTGTTTAAAATCGATATTTTCTAATCGCTTAAATATAGCAACGATAATAATTGATAAACGAAATATATTTACTCGATTGAATGGCTGCAAACGATCGACACAAAAGTAAATAGCTCAGGATTATTCGGTTATTTATTTTGTACAAAGAGTTTAATTACTATGTGTATATATATATATACTTAAAAACAATAATTTTTTTTCTTTATATTATGTATCGTACATCATCATCCTTAAAAATAAGAATACGATTTAAACATTTTTATTTTTTCCTAGCTTTCATCTGTATTCTACGATTTTTACCAGGCCTTTGCTGTTTTGTCTTTCCACCTTTACCCTTACGTCCCTGTCCTGGTTTTTGTGGTTTTCGGTATTCGGAAACATCCGCTGAACTAGATTTGGTATTCCTCTTACTATCACGCTTTTTACCACCATAACCGTACTTAGCATTTTTCATCTTAATCTTAGCTTGAACCTTTGGATCTAACTTTCTATTACCAGACTTATATTGAGGTTTTTTCTTATCTTCTAAAAAGTCTAAATCTTGTCTTATACCTTTACGATATTTTTTTACCTCTTCTAACATTTTTCTCTTCTCCGCATGTTTCTTCAAAGTTGCTTCTACTTGCATCTGTTTGCTTATCTTTCTCTGCTGTCTCATCTGTCTTACTTTTTCTGACCTTTGTGCAATCATTTGCTTTTTCATCAGATTTTCTCTAATTTTTTGCATATGATTATCAGTTTTAGCCATTTCTGCAAAATAATCATCTGGTCTAATAGCTGGGATACCGAGTTTCTTTATTCTTGCTATGGCATCAACAACAGCACCTTGTGCTTGCCGATGAAACATTGTTTCTCTACGAAAATCATTTAAAACAGGATCTTCTGACGGACTAAATTGAGGTAATTTTTTATTTCCTTGTAACTGTTTGGCACGTCTTATTTCTTGTTCTTGCATTTGAAGCACCAACTCTGGCGCTAATGGTGCCAAAGCATTGACCATATCCAACCTCTCTATCCATGGCAAATTTAATTTTATTTCTTCTAATTTCTTCTTCATCAAAGTCTAAACGTTTTAAATTTGCATTAAAAGTTGGTATGTTTGTTTTTAATATTTTGAAGCAATTTTTTCAAATATGACAACTTTTTACTTACTACATTATTCTTGTGTTCTCTTTTGTTCGTTTCAATGATAGCATTGAGACCAGGTTTTAATAAACCCGATGCAAGAGCTTCTTGTAACTACACATGCGAAAAGAAAAAGAAAGGTTATGTCTATCAAAAATAATTTTGCCGATAGAAAAATTAAATATGAGATTCTTACCTCCTCGTCCGAAGAATTTACTTCAGAATCAGATTCAGATGTATTCGCCATTGTAATTCACACTTAACTTATTTTATTTCAAAAATTATAAAACAACAAACTGACTGAGTATATAAATTCAACCCATGTGTGCTCCAGCACCATGTGTGCTTTGTTCTTATCAAGATGGTGGTGCTCTCTAGCGGGAATAATTAGAAAGTCTACAGAACAGTACATAAATCTTTCCTTTTTACCAAATATTTATTAGCTTTTGAAAAAATTTTAAAATCGGAAGAAAAATATTGAAACTCAGTAACATGCTAAATACATAATTTAAAAATGTATTATCTCTATTCTCTGCGACAAAATTCAATATGAATTTAACATTCATTTTATGCTTGGAATTGTTACTTCAATTGTATAAATTATTTTAATAATAATTAATACCAAATAAATCTGTATATATTTATAGACGCATTATAAATCTTTAGAAAAAGATTCACGTGTGTTACATAAGTTTTCGTATCAATCTTGATAAAAGACTGATAACCTATATAACGATGTCAAGAATACTATTTAAGGGGTTATGAATCTCATATTTTACTGACTAAAATTAGTTTTATTTGTCAAATAAATTGACTTTGAAGATAAAAAAAATAAAAAAGTTTCAAAGTAACTAGTTATTCAGCAAGTCGTATCTGAACATATCCTCCATCGTATTGGTTTAGAACGGACGCATAGAAACCGTTTCGCCAATCAGAAGAAACGTTTAATTTTAAAATGAGTATGCAGGATGCGCAGAAAGCCTATCTGACACGTATCTGACGTATCTTATGTTCAATGGCAGGATTTTTTATCACAGCTGGCTGACGAGGTCGAAACATCATGACGGATAATCATACGGATCCAATGTCACGTTTATTGAAACTTGCGAATAAAGTCAATTGCTTTTATCTGTCAGGTAAGTCAAATTGAACTATAATTTTTTTCTTTTGTTCGAATATCGCCTTCTAAGACGTGTAGTAATATAGGACGCGCTGTTTTTCATACTGTCCGCCAAGATATTGATTTCAAGTGTTGCGTATTTATCTTTGTACTTTCGTTGAAGTAAAGAAACACACTGGATGATCTTAAGATTAATTTATTATGATTTGATGCTCTTTGAATAACATTATCATTCTTCTACGTTAAAGCTGCTATTAATATTATATTCTATATTGTTAATTTTTTATTATAAATATTTACTAGTATAAGGTTACATCAATGAAGTTAGAAATAATAGTTTAAAATATGTTATATAAAGATGTTAGTATCTATAATATTATGATTTTACTTAGAATTATATGTATATACTATCATTATATGATGTACTATTTATAATATTTTTGTAACAATATCTTGAGGTTCAGCGATTCGAAACATAGATTCATTGATAATTCACATGGTTATTTTCCAACTTTTGAAATATATTTGAACAAAAAACAGCTTGGGTATTAGTTTTTATGCTATACTTATGAAAATATATCGGATATTTGTTAAATATAATTAAAATTCTTTAGGGTTCCATGCAGGCGAATGCAGAGCCTTTGTCGTAGATGGACAGCAAGTAGGTCTTGTTAGGCCAGATGTGATGAAAGAATTATTAAATCATCCACAAGTAAATATTTTGTCTTTTGCTCTTATATATAGAAGAAGAGATTTTATTCTCAAAATTAATATTTTTATATTTTAAAGGTATTTCAAGTACATCCGGAATATGTACAATTAAATCCTGCATTTCGAGATTATGCAGAAAGAAGTGCTCGTGTGGAAGAAGTATTACGAAAGTGGAAGGCCGATGAAAAATTTATTACATTACATGGTTGGAGAGAAGAATATTATGAAGTTCGTGCTCAGTTTAATACACAACCTTTATTTAAAATGGATCGGTCTGCAACGTGTAAGTATATTAATTTATAATATAATTTAAGATTTTCTACTTTGATCTTACTTCTAATATATACAGGTCTATTTGGAATTCGTAAATATGGTGTTGATATAAATGGATATGTTATGGATCCTATAAAAGGATTGTCAATATGGTTACAAAAGCGTAGTCCTAATAAGCAAACATGGCCAGGATATTGGGATAATATGGTCAGTGGTGGATTAAGTGTTGGTTTTGGTATTAATGAAACTGCTATAAAAGAAGCCGGAGAAGAAGCCAGTATCCCTAATAATCTTATTGAAAAATTAAAAAATGTTGGATGTGTTTCATTATTCTTCGAAAGTGAAAGAGGATTGTTTCCCAATACAGAATTTGTTTTTGATCTTGAATTGCCACCAGATTTTGTCCCAAGTAATAGTGATGGAGAAGTAGAGACTTTTGAATTGCTTCCAGTAAATGAATGTTTAGAAAGGATAGCTTCTACAAATTTTAAAACTACGTCAGTACCAGTGGTACTTGACTTTTTAATTAGACATGGATACATCACTGCAGAGAATGGTAAGATATTAATGATAGAATTAAGAAAATAAAAAACTAGTGATATCTTTTCAAATATACTAATATTACTATTGCAGAGCCTAACTTCATACAAATTATGGAACTCCTTCATGTTCCACTGCAAACCATGTACAATCATCCTTTAAAAAGATGTAAAATTACTGCCAATGGAGAAGCAACTGAAGCTCTAGGAAAAGTTTAGGTTTAATTAGATAATTATTTTTCTGCATGATTAAAGTTGTTAAGCAACTAAATTTTTTGTTTGATTTGGATTGGCTTTTTAGTTTGAATGCGTAATCATGTTCTTCTTTTAAACAATCAAAAATATGTATTTACCAACTATATTTATTTCATATTTTAACTTTATATCTTCGCCTTCAGTATGACAATTTAATTTTGTTTTCAAAAAGTTATATGTTAATGTGTACTTTTTTAGGTTGAGCATAGACTAAAAATATTTTAAAGAATTAATGAAAATGTTAGAAAATTAAATTTAACTAGCAATACGATTTTTATAAGATATGTTAACAAATAATGGTTTCCTTTGTTCTAATTGGAATTTCAGATGATATGTAGAATTTTGCTATTTTAAATGTTTTTATTTTCATAGAAACCATTAAAATTAAAATATATAAAATTTCAATTTGTTCAATAATTGATCGCCCACAAATTAATATATTTTATCAACTTTCTATGTTATTTATCACAATATCTTAATAATCATTTTTATTAATTTTAACATAATCATAAAATTGACGTCCCTATGTTGAAACCAAAGTGTTGTCAACGCAGCATTCCAATGAACAAATTTACTATTAACATTTAAGTTTTAAATAATAGACGTTTCAATCCTTTTTCAAATTTAAACTGCATTTTTTGTTCAAAAAGTAAGTCCATGCATAATGCCATCGCAGAAAAATCCTAATACTCCACGTAGAATTAAGATGAAATCCATTCACAGTATTATAAAAGTGAATGTACGATATAGCATTTTTATATGTCTGAACTTTGAAGGCAGTTCATGTGCAAATATGTGTTCTATACCCGGACTTTACTATTAATAAAAAATGAATAGATTTAGCATTTTCATCTAACTTTTTTCAGAAAGGGAACAAAAATATTTGTATTATTTATCATAGATAGTCTAGATAGATTTTTAATTGAACACCAAGTACTGCTGAAATTCTGATCGAATTTATATTAGCAAAGAATTATTGACTGTATAAATGGAAAGCACAATTCTATAGTATATTATTTTTTTGTATTGATTAAAGATAGACATTCGTTTATAAAACCGCGAAAATAATTTTCAAGCAAAGTCTATGCGCTGGAATGTATTGGATAATACATTTGTATGTCTTCTTAGTACACAATTTTTTTTTCAATCATTTATTTTGTTACAATTTTTAATAGTATTTAAAAATTGAATACAGTCTCAGAACATTGTGATTAAGATTAACTGTTATAATAAAGCATTTATACATGTAAAACTTTTTTTTTATTTTATTTTATTTTTTTTTTTTTTTTTTTTTTTTATGAAATAAGTATTCAAAAACTTTTTAACGGATAGCTAGTCACATTTTCTTATTGTATTATCATTTAAATCATTTGCTGAATGCAAAAAAAATAATATAGTCTTTATATTAAGTCACCATTTACATCTTCATATATTATTGTTTTTGTAATAGATATAAATAAGCTTGGACATATTTTGCAGTGCATGAATTACCAAGATCAACGAAAATATATAATAAATTAAATATACTCTTAATGCATAATAGTCGATTCATAATAGTTTCTTACTATTGCAAATTTTCTCCAACATGGAATATCAAGTAAAGAAAAAGAGATTTATTTCATTGCTTTTCATTGTTTCATATGAGGCAGGACAATATTTTTACTTATAAATATGTTTCAAAATATATCTATTACAATAGGAATTAGGTGCTTTATATAAATACTTGAAGTTTTGATTGATTTGCATTAAATAGATATAGAGAACATAATATCTATAGTAACAAAATAATGATCGCTTGTAATCCTTAAGTACTATGTGATATTTGAGATGATTAAACAGTGAATCCATATTATTCCATTTACTTTTTAAAAAATTACTATTATTTATATAATATTATGTATCTAGATATATATATATATTGTCATACTTAACTTTTGTAATAAGTTTTTTTTTAATTGCTTATACAACTAATTCTTAATTTATAAATATTATGGTTGTTAGAAATAAATGATAAATATAAAGAAGAAATTAAAAAATGTTAATGTGAAAGTAATATTTATATGTTGCTTGATTGGAATATTACTTATATATTTACTTTACAAAATATTTTGTACTTAATTAAGTATATTAGTAATATTAATAATCTAATACAATATAAAGAAATATAAAAATATTCTATTATTTGATTTTATATAATTTGTATAATTGTTTATATATATGCACGAAATACATTTATGTATTTTTAAGTGTGTGAATTACACAATACAAAATTATAATAAAATCACAGTAGTTGCTGTATAATTCATACACACACACACACACACCACACATACATACGTCCACATATATACTTTACACAACAATTATGTTGATCATGTGATATATACATACATATATACGTACATATATATATATAATATATATAGATTAAAAGCAACTATTGAATCATGAATTGTTTATAAATTGATTCATTAGCGAAAAAAAGAACAATGTATTTACGATAAGCAAAGTTCACGACATTATTCCACAATTTGTTATTAATCTGTAATGACGTTAACGTTTAATGTGAATATCCTTTCTTATCATATATTTTATACCCAGCTACATATATATATATATATATATATATATATATATATATATATAAAGTGATAATGATAACGAACTAAATATTAAAATTAATCGACGTATTACTTACATATACAATATACACGTATCATTAAACACGTGTGATAATAAAATAAAGGTTTGTAATTTTAAGCGCGGTGCGTTTTTCGTAAGACTGGATACAGTTATAACTGTTTATGAGTGTTCATTATTGGATTTCACGCTTGATTTGTACTTTCATTGTATAAACATGAAGCAAGCCCTTTCGCATAAATAAAACGATGAAAGTTCAAAACACTCTATTTTATGATTATACTATTTTTAGAATAATATATATAATCGATTCAATTTAAAAATTTGATCATAGATTTTATTTCAATTAAGGAGCATGCGTGAAAAACGCGCCATATTGCTTTCTGCAGGAAGCATATGTAGTAACGTGCAGCAGTCACGTTTGTTTCATTTTTGTATAGTCTTCGATCACAATTCGGTTTTTCTTTCACAGTATTATTAATTTTTTGTAAATAATGACAAAGAAGAGGAAACAGTTAGAAAATGAAGAAAGGACAGAAACGACAGAAACAAATTTACCACCGATAAAAAGAATGTCAGACGAACCTCCACCGAAAAAGGTTAGTAAATAACCTCACTATTGGAAATATATATAATTTGAATAATTGAAATGAGAAATTATATTTAAGGAAAATTTATAAGTAAATCATTTAAATTATTAGGTAAAATGGATAAACAAGCAACGTGTATTAGTGTTTTCAAGCAGAGGTATTGGTCATATACACCGTCATCTCATGGAAGATATCAAGACTCTTATGCCGCATCATCGACCTGAGAGTAAAATGGAACGTTCCAAAGATTTGCAGGTTGTTAATGAAATGTGTCAAATGAAGAATTGTAACAAATGTATACTTTTCGAAGGTCGAAGAAAAAGGGATCTTTACGTTTGGTTTTCTAATGTATCTGCAGGACCTTGTGCTAAATTTTTAGTTGAAAATAGTATGTAATATATGACTGCAATGTGAAAAGTATTTGTCAATATTATAGATGTTCTTTGTTATCTTTTAAATTATTTTTATTATAGTTTATACCATGGGTGAATTGAAGATGACAGGAAATTGTTTGAAAGGATCTCGTCCTTTACTCTCATTTGATGAAAATTTCAATACAAAACCACATTACAGCCTCTTGAAAGAGTTACTCACTCAAATATTTGGTGTTCCATATCATCATCCAAAGAGTCAACCATTCTTTGATCATGTTTATACATTTACAGTGTTAGATAATAGAATATGGTTTAGAAACTTTCAAATTCTCACCGAAGATGGAGGATTAGCAGAAATCGGACCTAGATTTGTTTTAAATCCAGTTAAAATATTTGCTAACAGTTTTGGTGGAGAAACACTATGGGATAATCCTCTTTATGTTTCACCTGCCAAGGTAATACTAATAATGTTAAATAGAATAAGGTCAAACTAATAATAATCTATTTATTTTATAATTATAGTATCGACAATTATTAAATAAGAAAGCTGCTGGTAAATATGTGAACAGACTGGAGCAGAAGATGGTACAGCAAGCTAATAAACCAAAAGAAAGTTATGCTTTAAATCCTGTAGATGAAATATTTAAAGGTGATCCAATAGAAAAGGCCTTAGAATTACAAAGTAAGGATAAAGAAGATGAAGAAGTAGAAAAAAAGGAAACTCCAAAAAGGACTATAATCAGGAAAAAGAAGAAGTCTCAGAGTAAACAATTAAATAAACAATTAAATAAAAAAGTCAAAAAGAAAAAACTTACAAACAAGAAATTAAAAAGAAATGTCAAACACTGATTAAACATTTTGTATTTGTGTGATATATCCTTGTTACACAATAATAAAATTTACATATATTGTTCTTAAAATTTTTTACAGTTGTTCTTTATTTGTACCTTATATTATCATATGATTTTGGTGCATATTAATATATTTATAGCAGGTAGCATAATAAGTACTTAGCAATAATTAAATTATTAAATGCAAATGTAAAAGTCTTAGTTAAAAATAATACTTGGAAAGACATCAAGTTATCTTAGACATAAATGATTGTATAATAGAAAATATGTATAATATATAACATTTCGTATACTTAATTCATATATATGCTAGTAACATTGAAATTAAATGTGCGTTAGAGATATATTTAATATCTATAATTTGTAAGGAACTAGTACTTCAAAATACTAGTAACTAAAGATGAAGTATTATGCTTATATGAATTACATGATACATCTTGCATAAAAAGTATAAGTTTATATATAAATTCATATTAAATATACCATAAAGTTCGATTCCAATGTTACTGACAATAATTATAATTCTTTTTGTATAAATTTAATGGCACTTATGTAAATCATATTTTAGTAGCCATATTAGCACTATAGGTACATAATATATTTCTTTAAAACATAGATTAATTTTACCATAAAAATAAATTTTTTAAAAATATTTCATTCTAATATATATAAAACATATAACTTCTTTATAAATGCATATTCTTTATGAAGTTCACATTAGTCACACAAATCTAAAGCCTCATTTTATATTAATAAAACTGTCTGTAAACTTAAATTTGTATATCTATCTTATAAAAATTTGTTGTTCATATAACATCATGTATGACTATAGCGTCATTGTATAGATAAAAAAATCTCATATTAAGCATATAATGCATCTCAAAAATATTTCTCTTGATTGATTCTGATTCATATATATCATTATAAATTTCACTTTACATTCACATTATTTTAAAATTATATATCTAATATATTATTTAAAATTCTATTACTGATCTATATTGCATAAGACATATTTGTAATTGAAATTATCGCTATAAACAATATGTAGTTTTCATAAAATAAAAAAAATACTGGAATGTATAACTATATATTGTAACAAGAAATGATAATAGAAAAAATATACCTGAAAGACATTTGAATAAGCTATGGAAGAATTGCAAGATAAATTAATACTAATATTAAAAGGTGTGTTTATGTATTCATTGGTGATAATTCATGAGATTGTTGACCATTCGTGTTAACATCTGATCCAATGTGCGCCAATGGAGACTGACGCCATTTTCCATTTTCTCCACCCAAATTTCTATCTTCACATATACATAAAAACAGAGTGTCTATAACAGTCTGAAAATAAAAAAATGGATATCGAATAAGATTATGGTTGAGAAAACAATACATTATTTATAACGTTTAAAAGTAAGTATAAATTTATATATACCTCGTATAAAGAGATAATGCAATGGGCAATAAAAAATGCAAAAATGCAAGTAATAAAAATTGGTGCCGCATAAAAATGCAATCGTGGATCTTGCCTCATGAAGAGTAATCCAACACTTCCTGTAGCAGCTGTGACAAAACATTTTCCCAAGAATAAGATAAAATCTCCTATACTATTAATTACAGCTACTTGTAGAGCATTATCAACAATTGTTTTGAAAGCCTGTAACAAATGTATGTTTTAAAAAGATAATAAATATATATATATATCCTATAATGATAATAATAGAGGACTTACTATTCTAGCAGCATTACAAAAATTTGTTCCTTCTATGGCAATAACTGTATATGCATTATGATTCATATACCTAATAAACTTCTCTAAACAATAAAAACAACAAATACAACACTTAAGACCACATTGTGCACATGGAGAGGTTTCTTTGTTCTTCTCAAACCTACATGTAAAATTATGATTTACTTAACATGAACGATTTTTGCAATAAATTCAATCGATTTTTTGCTTACTTCTTGTGAAAATATGTCAAAATAAGGCGAGGTAATTTAAAAAGAGTTATTAAGAATGATCCACAAGCAACTGAACCCAAATGATAACTAATTAAGTTTCCAATAGCTGAACATACTGGTGATAAGCTTGCATCCTTATCTCTGAAATATATTATTATATCTAAATTATATACATTAACTATGCATATATACTTTTGTTTAATTAGAATAAATATTACCTGAAATACCAATGTGCAACTGCACCAGCTATTACCATATCTTGACAAGCAATTATAAATTCTGATGTCCATATCAAACCTATTATATAAACCCACCACATATATTTCACCCAAGTTGCATCAACATATTCAACAAGTGTAAATGCTAAAACATATTCATAGATTAAACAAAAAATCGTATTTATCACTTGTTATAATTATAGTATAAAAGTTAGGAATACATTACTTTTAAATTTATGTATAGAAATGCTTAATTTTTCTTCTTGTACCAAGATATTTTTTTCTCCAAGAGAACTTAAATTCAGAGGATCAAATATATGATTTTTATACATTTGAACTGATTTTGTTCCTGGATAATCTGAAATTAATTTTTGTTCAATTTAAGACAAGTTAAAGTTAAATATTAAGTAAAATTTTGTGTCATTATAAGGAATATGTATACTTACTAGCTGTAGCAAGACACAGAATGACTGTAACCCAAAAAGCAAAGAATAGAATCAAAGCTGTAAAGGTCAATAATGGTTGGAAAAATAAACCAGGTAGTTCTCCTAAACATTTTGCACTTTCTCTAAATAATGCTGTCATAAAACTAATACGTTTACGTAACACACAAACAAGTAACAATAGTATAATCTACAAAAAACAAATATTGTTGAATTAATTTGTTTCTCTTAATTAAGTATATATGATAAAAAGAATAAACAAATTATACTTACAGTTATTATTGTTGCTATAATAGAAAATATTAAAAAAGCTCTTTCATTTCTAACCGATTCTTCTAAAAGTTGATTTGGATCAGTCTTATCTAATGTTCTTTTTATTCCTATATATGTCCACCATAATAATCCTGTTCCAGCTATATAATAATTTTATATGTTTACTTTTAACCTATAATTATTAATTTACAGTAAAATATCATTTATTTTACTTACCTACTGATGCAATGCTGACAAGGATCATTACTATCCAAGTTACAATACTTGCCAATAAATGAAAGATGGCAATCATGAAAAGGGACAGTACTAGACAATATTTCTGTATTAATTTTAAAACATATTAAATTGTGTAATCGTGAAGCAAAATATAATGTACTTACCAAAAGCTAAAAAGGATAATGCTAAGATTTCTCTCCAAGTTTTATATAGATCACCTAATATTTGTTCAATCACATCCCATGAATTAATGAGTCCATATAAATTAGAAATAATTGTTTCTCCTACATCTTGAACAGCCTTTGGGATACAGCGATTAAGTATTGGAATGCTATTGTAAACAGGTAGTTCAGGACAAGATCCTGTTTTATTGTGCTTATTAATTCCAGTACTACAAGCACTAAAATCATTTCCTGGTTTATCATGGCATAACTGAGAACCTGTTTCTTTATAAAATTGACATATATCATCCATAGTTATCATAGTTCTATCAGGACATTTTTTGACACAAATTTTTAAAGATTGTGATACATTCTTTACATCAAGGAAAAATAAGTATCTAGAAAGATTATAATCAAAATTAATTAAAAGATGATATTAGTAAATGGCAATGAGGAAAAATGTAATCATATAAACTAACGGTTTGTCACTAGTGTCTTGTCCAAAAAGCTCCATGCTCCCAAATTTTGGATTATTTTTCATACCGCATGTATTTCCAAAACTATCATATCCATTTATAAGGCGTAAAGGATTACCATATACCAATGCAAAAGCTGCTATTAAAATCTATAAATTATAATAATAAAAAAATCATTGATCATTACAAATATTATGACATAATATACATAATATATATAATAGAACATAAAATTGTAAATATAAATATACTTGTGTAACTCTATGTTACTTATGTTAATATCTATCTCAACTTTAGATAGTTTGATTCCAAAATTGATAAATTATAGGTTCATGACATTCGTTATCATAAATTTGAAATAGTTATTCGTATGATAAATTTGAAATACTGCATAAAAACAAACATTGTTACTGTACCATAAGAAACCAAAATGCTATAAAAAAGCACATCCAGAAAATATCCGTGCATCCTCGTACGCGAGTTGGTTGCGGTCTTTGTTCTTCTTCATCATTTCCACCGCAACACGACATTCTTTTTTCTCGAAGTATTATTAAATCTAAATTCTAAATTACTCTATACAACAATTGGAGTGTCTTACTAATA
Organism: Vespula pensylvanica; assembly: GCF_014466175.1. NCBI lineage: Eukaryota > Metazoa > Arthropoda > Insecta > Hymenoptera > Vespidae > Vespula > Vespula pensylvanica. Next base: position 1,829,090 of record NC_057691.1, on the reverse strand, counting down.
TGACGCTTATATGGATGCCTCACACACACTATCAAATTATTCATGAACAGATTTTGAGCTCTTAGGAGCGGGAAAAGAAAACAAGTATGGCATTGATTGTCCATGAAATAATATTTTTTATCATGGTATTTACTTGTCACATTCACATCTTTACTTTCAAGTAATAACATAACTATTAACAATGATATGTTTATAGAGAAATTTTATATAAAATATTTAATTAGTAAGAACGAATTAATTGTAAAATATAATATAAAAGAATATTAATAGTGCATAAGGTACTAGTTAAAACATATACATACCTGCGATCACACACAAGTATAGTATCGTTTCTATGGAAACGGTAAGAGTACGTCACATGGATCAACTCATTGAAGAACGTAGTGTATTATATATGAGATGACGGAATGTAACGAAAAAAGTAACATACTGTAATATAAATATTTTGTAGAGGAAAACACGTTTTTATTGTAAGCACTATATATTTATAAATATATATATTTGATCCAAGTAATTATGATTGTTGTATTGTCCTCTTATTTATTCTCTATAATTTATATCGTATATTTAACATTTCGTCACATAACCTTTATTGCGAAGTACAATGATGATAAATCGGTCAATGCTTATCTATTTAGTTTTTGGAATATTATACGTGTTGTTTTGTATTAATTTCATGACACTTAATATTAATTTCAGTGATGGAGGAAGATGGCGGTAAAAGAATGAGAGGCAGAGCTCGAGGTAGAGCCCGTGGTCGTGCTCGAGGCAGGACTAGAGGAAGATCAAAAAAACAAGTTAAAGTAAATAAATGAATGCAAGTTTTAAAAAATTATTTTTATATTACAATCTTGCAAAAAAGAATATGTATAATATAGGTAATTGAAAGCGATGAAGAAGACACACCTCAACAATCAGAAGAAACTCCAGCAGAAGTTGCAACCGGTGAACCAGAGGAACATGAACCACCACCATTGCAGCAAGCTCCTTTGGAGCAACAGTTCGATTTGGAAGCGGATATATCACAACTGGAAGCACCAACTTTTACAACCATTAATAGAGGACCTCCTGAACCAATGTTACGTTTAAGATGGGACCATCGTGTTAATCTCATTGGTGAAAAAGTTCTTAATCCTATGATACATTGTTGCGACAAGTGTCTAAAGCCTATTCTTATTTATGGACGTATGGTGAGATATGACAATAATATATATATAATTTATGAAAGATACTATATATATAAATGATATAAATGACACAAACACACACACACACAAAGAATATATATAATATAAAGAATACATAATTTAAGGAAGATGATATATATATATATCATCTTCCTTAAATATATTATATATATATATATATATATATATATATATATATATACATACTAGAAGGTAGGAAACATTATGTAATTATTATATTATTATAGATACCTTGTAAACATGTATTTTGTTTATCTTGTGCCAAACGAGAAGATAAAGTTTGCCCACGTTGTATGGAAAAAGTTTCCAGAGTAGAACAAACAGGTTTGGGTACAGTATTTATGTGTACTCATGGAGGAACAAGATATGGAAATGCTGGTTGTAGAAGAACATATCTCAGCCAACGAGATTTACAGGTATTTTGTATTTCTGTGTAAACTAATTAAAGAGTATAATTCTGATTAATACATTATTTTTGTTAGGCACATATTAATCATCGACATATATCTGCTCCTCCACAACCAGTTCAGGGAATACAAGTTGAGCCTCCCCAATACGTGCATTCTAAATCAGATATTGAATCACAATTGTCTAAAGTGTCTTCTGTTTCAATGCAGAACACACGAATAAAGTCAGTGCAATCTCATATGGTGCAACCCATTATGGGAAATGATCCAAGAGTGAACTCAATGGTGAATCAACAATCTGTGGAACATAGGCAGCAACATAGACCTCAAACAATCATATCTATGCAAAATTATCCACAAAATTCTGCACCACCTCCTCCAAGTAATGGACCTATGCGAACTAATCTCATAACCGTACCTATTCAAGATACTACTATGACAACACACGAGATTCATTCGCAGCAAGGTCATCATTATTATCCTCCTCCACCTCCACAAGTGAATTATGGAACATACAATGTCCCACCACCTGTTTCACAAACACAACAATATTATCCGCAACCTCAACATCCAACACAAGTATCTTATGTGCCACAACCTCCATCTCAGCAACAATATGTATCTTCCGCCCCAACTTCAATAAGGCCATCACCAACAGGATATATACAAGATCCACAATATGGTCCACCACCACCACAACAACCACCACCTCCACAACCTCAGTGGTCACAACATCAGCAACAATTTTATAGATAAGAACTAATGATACTATTTAGTGATCATTGTGAAAACTGCATTAAGGTGTTGTGATAAAACTAACATGGATAAATACAGTGAATTGTATAAACTTACTGCCAATGTAAAAATTTCATTGGCTTTTAGGAAAAAATAATCTTGAAATATTTTATACTTTTTAAGAGTATATATAATATAACCATGATATAAATACTAAAATTATGGCTCTATAGCAATAAAAAAATGTTTTAATTATAAAAATAATTTGTTTTAATACCTGCTGCTATATTTTTGATGATGAAATATTTTATTATATCATAAGAATCATTTTTTGTTTAATATGTTTTACTATTTAAGTATTGATGCAAACCTTACACCTTACATGTGATATAACAATAATTTCACAAACAAAAGGAAAATTTTTTTGTTTTTTAAAAAATAAACTTTTCTTAACATGATTCTATAAATACATGCACATATATATAAGTAAAATTCAAAATATGAAACTGATTTTTTGTTCTTAGACTTTAATATTGATAGGACTTTAACTGTTATAACTTATGTACAAAACTAACTATATATAACATGTATATATAATGTGTAATAATGATTATTACATTACTTTCTTAAAATATATCCAACGAGTTTAACAAATGTTCATTCATACATATAATTTTAGCCTTTCATATTTCAACAGTAGCTTCAATAATAAATATTAATTGACTAAAGATCTTTTAAAATAGAAGTACTTAAAAAATGTGTTGTGAAAATTATGTGAAAGGCTAAAATTATAACAAACACTCATACATTGACAGAATGTTTTCATATCATACATAAAAATAGTTTTGAACCATATTCTATCACACTATTGTATGCATAACCACTGCTTCTTTTCAATGTCTTGTTCCCTTCTCATTACATGTCCTATTTTATGTATTTACAACTCATTCGATTTATTTACATCAGTCCATCAAGATAGTTTTTCCCTTTTTTTAAATTACATCATGACTGTTCTATCTTCATAATCTGTTTATACATTTTTTTAGAGTAGTTATTTTATCTGTAATAACCATTGCAGTATTAGCTCCATTTGATACTAAACAATGTAGAAGTCTCCCATTTCATTTCAACATATAAAAATTTGGAATGTATGTAATGCATGCATGTGCAGTAACACATTCATACAATGATTGTGAATCAAATACGATTCTAATAATAATCAAATTTACTTAATATCTCAAGTATTAATTTTTCAAGGTTTTCATTATCAAGATATGAATTTCAACATACATTCTAATCTCAAAAATAATAGTTGCATAAAAGAATCTAATGATATTATATCAGTGAAGAGATAATATAAAAAAGAAACTATCATAATATACTTATGCATGTTAATTTGATCACAAGTATATAGTGTGTCTTAATTAAATTGAACATCAAAATTATTTCTACCAATATAGAAAGTAAGAAAAAATGACTAAGATGAATTTATATGGATCTAGGGCATGCACCTAGTAATGACAAAAAATATTTTCCCAATATCATTTTAAATGCCATTGCAAGGTCATTGTCGTTTTTTTGCATATTAACCAATTTTTATGAATTTTTTTTTACTTAAGGTCATTTTTAATTTATCTAAATGCCGACTACGTCACATTATAAAAAAACAGATGTTAATATGCAAACCATATAAATTCCTATTAATTATTTTTTCTTGATTTCAATAGCAGGAGAAATAATTTAAATATTCAACTTAATTGAGACACCCAATATATCATGAATGAGCTGTAAATTATACAAGATATTTACTCAAAAACTATGCTACTGATTTCAATGTGTATATGTTCTTTGTATTGCCAGTCTACTTTGTTCAAAATATTTTCACAATGTAAAAAGTTTACCATTAAAAAGATTTGTATCTGTTTTTACGTCTGAAAGTGTACCTAATGGAAATGCTCGACTGTTGTACTGGAAGCCATTTTTCATTTTCATCACTTATCAATCTTCCAGTGGTTTACTATTAAACTTTAGACGGAACAGCATTATAAAGCTACGAGGTTATTTCCTCGCAAAACATTTAAATTATTGTATTATTTATCAACAATTGCTGATTATGTGAATAGATTCCATAATCTTTAGCAATGAAGAACATGGTTTCTGTTGGAAAACAGCATCACAAGTTTTATGAAGATAAATGTAATACTTCCTATTTGTTAAGAATCTTCTAAAGATCATTATGTTTTAATATATATAATATGGCATTATATCTAACAACATTATATATACCTTAAGTTTTATTGATTTCTATCAAATATATAATTTGCTATATATATATATATTGCTTAAGTGTAAAAAGTAAAGTATATTGTTATTAACATATTTTTTTGTAATAATAATTATTCGGTCATTTCTTTTCGTATTATTAAACTTAAAAAAATATTAATTTTTTTTTATAATATAGTTGCTATTTTATTTTTTATCTTTATGATAAGTAAAAGTAAATTCTATTGTTTTGAAGCAACATATAAAATGAATTAATGATTTTCCTAAATTAATTTATACCTATGATTACGAATATTTGAAAGTATTTATAAGCTTTTGTTCATAAATTTATATTACATGTGTTGCATTTGATAATATTTTACAATGTAAAAATAAAATGTTTCATAACGTATGTTTTACGTGTATGTGTGTAACTTTTACATTGTTTTGAATGATTCTGTTTCATAGTATGACCAAATATAGAAACAGTTGCATTATATACATAAATATATAAATATATTTTTAACGAAAAATACATATATAGAATTTCGTTACTAATTGTATATTGCCATATTATAAAACCCATTTTTAGGAACATTTTCTTTAGAAGTTTCTTAATGTATTTACACATAAACCTATTGAAATCAGTCTGCATCAAGTAATCACGTATTAGTAGAAGGATGATTGTGTATATTGACATTAACTTGTGGAATAAGAGGAGATGCAAGTGGTTTTGGTGTAGAAGATTCTGGAATTGGTATAGAAATCGCAGGTGGTATAGGAGAATGTTTCTTAGTTCGATCTTGTTGCCATGGTTTTGTATGATCTTTGCTTAATCTTTCACTCAGTGCTTTAAGTGCTATTTGTCTGAAAAGTAATAAAAGTTTTAATATTTTGATTAATAAATAAATACAATTATTCGAAATAGAGAATAGACTTCTATTATCTTTCAACATTTTATCTTTTCTCGTTTTTATATGATACAAGTAAGCTATATACAAACCTGCGTCTTTCACTATCATGGGGATCAATTCCAGGAAGATTAATTACCAAACCAGGTGGTGCATTTGACATATCAAATCTTCTAACTACTTTTCGACAGAGTCCAATGCGTACAAAGAAACCATGTACAGTATTGCTTACTACTGCTATTGGAGGTTGTAATACATTTGGGAAAAAGCTGTAATAGATTATGATCATAATATAGAATAAAACAGAACAGAAATTAATATAATGATAAATTTTGTTTTAAATGATCACCTTGCAAACGTAAAATTATCAGCCATATCTCCTCTAGTTCCATTATTATGTCTCTGATAAAATCTAAGATAAGTCCAGGAAACTAATAATCCACTTAGAAACATAGTTGGATGTGTACCTTCCAATAATCCTATTATCCAAAGCGATAGTCCAACTATCCAAACCATTAATGGTATATTCCTATTAGTAATTTTTCCAATCGGTGTCTTTATTAAAATATGATCTGGCATAATCTGTTTTACTGCAACAGCGACACCTGAAAGATATATATAAATTAGGTACAATTGTTCTTGCATACTTATTTTTTAATATCTTTTATCCTTTAATACTAATTGTCAAATACCTGCGATATATCCTGTCAGGCCATGAATGTGTATATCGAATAACAAATCAGTATCATTGGTGCACATGTAAAGAAATAAATAAAACAGCGCTGAGAGTACTGCTACTCCAAAATTAACAACCGCAAAAAAGGTCATCATCTCCATAGCACCCCAAAGAGGTTCTATCAATTTCCCACAAAGACCAACAGTCACAACGTCAGCACATACTTCCCAAAAGTGTATTTCAAGAAAACAAAAAGTGAAGGCCGTCCAGATCCAAAATGCTGGTGGTATCAAATAACCTGGTGTCACGCTAAGAGCGCGCACTGCTTCTGGGGAGAAAGAAAGGCAGTACGAGAATAGAACTACGACGCATATGAACTTCACGCTGGTACTGGTATTTCCTAAAAGGGCCGCGAATTGTTGTTTTAAATAAGGGATGTTTCTAGCAAGGCCCTTTATCGCAGCCATTTCTTTCCAAATAGACCCTTAACCTCTTTGAATCACAGAGCCACTCGCGCTATCACCTGACGTTCGCTGCGAATGCGCATATACGTAATTGCGTTCACGCGCAGAACGCGCGGAACATGATTCGTTTAAAAGGCTTTTCTTCCTATGCCTTTGTAAGAATTTATACTATGAATTTTCATGATTGCAATTTTTTTTCTAATTTTAGTGATGAAAAGCTCATTCGAAAGATAAACATTTTGTATACAAGATTATCTGTTCAGACTTATGAAAACTGTTCTTTTTTTTGATTGTTAAAAATAAGTTTCAAGAGTAATTTTCACACAAGTAAAAGCCTGTTTTCAATATGTTTTGGCGTATGACGAGGACGATCGAAATTAAGTCTCAACTATGGCTTTGTTAACCTAAAAACAATAAGACAAAAGAAACAAAGGATAAAGAATAGCAACGCGACGTAAATATATCTATGAGTTTCTCCTGAATAATATTATTATCACTTTATTATTATAATGAATTGTTTTAGGCAGATGCAAAAGAAGTAATGCACGTAACGTCAATCGAATATGAGAAGTCTATCTAGAAATCGCACGTTTCATTTCTCTTACGAAATATTTATTGAGTTCGCACTATCTGTCTTGTAAAAATTAACGATCCTACATTGTGTAATATCTGATTGTTAGCTCAGTTCTTGAATGTCAAAGTTTCAGTGACTCAATTTCATCACTATTTTTTGATTTCTAAAATTTTTTATTTTTACATATGTTTAACAAAAATATTTTGGCAACTATTTATTTCATAAGATCTAATACATTTCAAGATTGAGATATTATTTATTTATTCTCTGTATGTAATTATTTTTTATATACTTTTGACTTACGTAGTGAAAAGAAAATCTACGTACGTGTGACATAAGCTAGTGTGTGGCGTGTGGTGTGTGAAACAAAAATCTATTTGAAGTAATAAGCAAGAATATACTTCTCTAATTTCATGTTATCGATTAGTAAAACTTCTAATGGCTTTTTAATTTATAGATTTTATATAGAGTACTACTTTTTAATTATGAATAAAAATTGATACATTATCATACACATACACACATATATATATATCGCAATATACGCCAGATGACGTACTGCGCATGCGTGTGAAGTGCCCAATTACTTCGACGTAACCAATCACGTTCTTTCAAATTCGTATGTGCTACTAAAGATCGTAACGAAGATTCGTTGTCACGTTAATTACAGATAATTAGTATATTCTGTCTAACGTACGCATTTATTTTATATACCAATAGAATGCCAAAAACACGATTTCCACTCATTAACGTTACTAAATCGTATTATCATCTTGTTTAAAACATATCCGTCAAAATAAAATCGAAATGTTTGCATCCTCTGAGAATACTTTTTATTTCGAATTTTCTCTTTTTATTTTGTCGATATCGATATTTTTTTCGTCTATTAACAATACTCTAATTAATAATCTTTCATTAACTAATCGCGTTCGATAGTAATTCGGGTTATATACGATCTTCACACACATATATATAGACGTAAGGACACATGTACATATACATACAGATATCTACACATTCAGCACACGTATACATACACACGCAATTAATTTTCTAATTTCGATTTAATATTTTTCTGTTTTCTAAGTCTAAACATTCTAACGGGACGCTAGAAACAACATTAACGTAATCGCTTTAAATGTATACGAAAACGAAAAGATAAATAAAATTTCTTACAGAAGAAATCAGTAACGTCGCTAAATTGAAAGTAATAGAATCCTCAGAAGTACATCTTCGAAAAAATTTACTCAATGCTGTTTTACTTATTAATTACAACCAATCACATTATTTATTAACGAACGATCACTGAATTTATTTCGCGAAACTTTACTATCCTTTATAAGTTCAGTCTGTGCAACTGTTCAAATTCAAAAACTACACGAACAAACACTGACTCTTCTACAACTGCATTGCGCGCAGTCCATGTAAAAACACTTATCGTTTAAATCGCGAAACGCGTATGAACAAACACTGCTGCTACTTCTCGATATTTTTATTTTAACGACACAAACACTCGATTACTTCATTGCTACACACGCGATTGTTACGATGTTCTGAAACAAAAATACAAACGAAATAATCAGTATTACTGTTATAATAAGAAACTGTATAAATAATTCAAGAAATACGTGATAGAGAAATATATTTACTTTAATTCTTCGTTGATACTTGCAGAAAAGACATCCTGTCAGAACTTCGATGTTCATTCGTCGGTGCACAAAGAAAGACTGTTCCAGTAATTGTAAAAGTTAATCAAGTTCGATTTTGTTAACGTCACACGTAGCTGAGAATCCTGAAACGAAAATTTCAAAGTATCGAAATTTTTAATTAAAATTATTTTAAGTTTCTCTCGCGTTACGATCTTTGTAATGTTAAACGAATGTACTATTGTTTAAATATTAATTTTTTGTATTCTGTGTATAATAAAAACTGTTTGAATAATTGTGAAATTATCGAAAGTATTAATTTCTAGAAAGATAGATTTTCGATGGTTTCCGTCGGAATACAAAAGAAAACTAAATTGATATTCTTATATAGCTATGCAGGAAATGTGTGCAAGCAAATGAAAAAGTATTTGTTTGTGCTTTGTATTGAAAGTACGAATTTTTCTAAGAAATAATGAATGAAGCGAATTAATTTACACAGGTCAGTAGTTTCGCAGATTGGAGCCAATGTTTTTATACTCGATTTCATGGATTTGTGTGAATGTGTGCAGCATCTGTGTGACAGCTACGAGAGAGTATTTTTGTTCGCATATTTTGCGATGAAAAAGAGATATTTTTGCAAAAAAATGATATTGGTCAATATCCTAATGCTTTTCAAAATTTATATAGATCAATAATGTTCGAAAATCTAGTCTAAATCTTTGTTTTTTCTTACTTTATTCCGATCAATTACTTCTTCGTTGCAGCGTCCTTTTCTTCTTCCAAAGCTATTAGAACGTTGACTACCACCGAGTCCATAATGAATACTAACACATAGGAATTATTTATTAATTAATACTTATAGAACAATCTATAGGCAAGTATAATAAAATATTATCCTTTTCAAACATTTACAAGAGAGATTGATCATAGAAAAAGATAAATTCTTTCATTCTTTCATTCTTTCATTATTCGATTTATTAATTAGTTACTTTTTGACTCCCATAGTAGAAGAAAGAAGAAACCTAGGAAGTAATTGACGCGGGAATTTATATACTGTGGCGGGAATTTCAGATACCTTAATAGATAATAGTAAGAGAAGACTAATAACAATTTTCAATAATTTGTTAGCAATTATTATTATATTCTGTGTTATTTTTCCATAAAATGTTAAGAACAATTAATATATTTATTAATGCATAATATTTCGAAGATAATGTAGTGTATAAGCGCCGCGCGTATCGTATAACTATATTCACGGTGTAGATGACGCCATTACTGTTTCAGTTCGTACCAATGAAAGACGTCCCTCTGTCACCCTCGTTAATTATAGGTAATTAGCAGATTTTTTCTAACCTACACGTAATTACTATACACCAATCGATAGCTAATTGCGTGATTTGTAAGAGGCCGCGTTCACAATTCAGAACATCATCGCGTTTAAAAGATATTCGCGAAAATAAAATCGGTCTAGTTGATCCCTGGTGAGCTTATAGCGTCGTACTATTTTTCCAATTTTCCAGCTTGATTTTCACAATATCGAACTTTCTCTCGTTTTTTAACAATGCTCTGATCAATAATTTTGTGTTTATAATTATGATCGATCGATATTTCGTATTATATTTCATTTTCATATATATTCATAAACACACAAACACACACCACTTTTAATCTTATCCTGTATTAATACGAGATCTTATTTTTTTCAGATTTTCAAGAATTTCACGAGATGGAACAGCAGAGAAATAGAAGATCGAATTAGAATCAGTGTTAGTGTATCGTTTTTGGTGCGCCGATATGAAGAAGATGTTCGTCGTTTGAAGGATCAACGACTACTGCCGGAAAGTCAACTTCTTTCTTTGTCATTTCCTGAGTAATTGTGAAGGATGAAAAAACATAATCCGTGATTCTATATAATGCGATCGAATGCTCGGATTTTTCGAAGAGTTAGTGTGTTAATATACGTATATATGTGCGTATGTAGAGCTACGATTATTACGAATGTGTCAGTGCGTTGTGTCGAGCTTGACGTTCATTTGCATGTGTGTACTGTCTGTGTGTAAAAATATATGTA
>NC_057691.1:1769348-1818036 GCF_014466175.1 Vespula pensylvanica | reverse complement strand
TCACAGGTGACTGTTAATTTATTATATAAGATTCACATATCATTGTAATTGCATCTCACTTAATTATAATGTGTTTTAGATATTTTATGTTCACAGCTATACTATTTACATCATCTGAAGGAAGTATGCACAGAATTTGAAAGTAAGATAACACATACATCCATAATATAATTCAACAAAAAATATATTATTTAATATATTATCTAATATATTATCTAATATATTATTTAATATATTAATATATATTTATACATCGGTCAATCTTTAATTTTACAAAAGGTTAAATTATTTTTCTTGTGTTTTAGATAATAAGGATAAGATATATAGGTTGTGTATTGCAGTCAATGCTTTCTATTTTCTGTTTCAGCGTGATATATATCAAGATCTCCATATCTGCGTTAGTTAGGAATAGAGTTTCAATAAAAAGTGCTCTATTCCATCGCGTGTACCGGGTAGGTAGGTCGATATCAAACGGATACATAAATTTTCGTCTAATCTCGATCGATTAGAAAAAAATTTTTGATTCGTTTCGCGATTGATTTTGCTTTTTTCCAAATTATAATAATTGTTATTGAATATATAATGATAATGTATATAATAATAATGATACTATATAATTGATTTTAATGTAATTAACATTAGTAGTAGAGTCTTAGCCCGTGGGTCTCCGTATGCAGCAACCTCCTTGCGGTGAGACCTGGAAATCGATATTACTTCCGATATATAATAAATGTAAATAACGTAAGTACTGTCGAGCTAATGGCTGCATTTAAATTCAATCAAAATTTACTATGTTCTATGAAGATTTTTTATTGCTCATTTCTCTTGTCTTAATAGATTTAAATAGATTATTTTATTATTTAATATATTCATTTTTCGATATCTTTGGAAATTATATACATATATTCAATATAATATTTTTTATTGATATATATAACGTATTATTATTTTTTTTTTAAGTAATTATGTATATGTAAGTATAATGTAATATGTATATGTGTGTAAGTATTTTTTGTTTGAATAGAAAGTCATGTCTAAAGCTTCAGAGATTTTAAAAGATCAAGGAGTCAGTTAGAGTCTAAAATTCTCTAAAGTCTACTAGGAGATTTATTCATAAGAGAAAAAGATAAGAACAACTAAATTGCACAATGCAAGCTTTGATTTATTCATTATCTAATTGAATTATTATAGCGTAGATTTATGAATGATTACGTAAAACAAACTATAAATACCTACATACATATATATATGTTTTTATATATTTCAGATTTTTGAAAAATGTTTTCCTTTTCAAAAATCATATTTAGAAATAAGTAATTTTCTAGAGTAATTTTCGTGTAAGTAAAAACCAATAGCAAGAAGTTAATTTTTTCTTTAATTAATATCAATTTTTTATTTTAAAAATAATGACAATTTGTTTGTTGTTACTTAAACGATAATTCGTTTGTTTCGAAAATTGTCGTTGCCTTTATAATCGATCGGTAATTTTGTTGCTTTTGTTATCGGTCGGTAATCTCGTTATCTTTGTTATCGGTCAGTAATTTCGTTGCTTTTGTTATCGATCGGTAATTTTGTGTGATAAAATGGTTGCATCTTGTTCAGGCGCGAAATGTTTTTGACCTAGTCATAATATCAATACTTTTATACTGCAAAAAAAGAATTACGAGAAAACAATGTTGTTAATTACGAAAACAATGTTAAATTATTTTGATATAGTGTTATAGAAAGCTGTATCATTAACTTCTTTCTTAATATTTAATATTTAAACTAATGTTAGAATTTCATTTTAAACAGTATATTTATATTAGTAAGCATACAGAATAAAATTGTAAGTTTATTTTGTATGTTTTTATAATTTATTTTATACACATTTTTCAGATATTTGATAATGACGAACTTGATATTATAAAAATTAATATAGAATTAGAATAAAATTATACTAAATAATAAGATTATATGTATCTAATTCAGATAAAATAAGATAAAATTATATAATATAATTTCTTAGAGAAATATAAGATGTAAATGTTCAAATTCAAATGATGTCGAATTGTACAATTTCTTTTCTTTGTGATATTTTTATTAGTAAACGTCTAATGTGTTCATTATCAAATATTTAAAAACAATGACATAGAAAAATCTACTTCTTTGGATAAAATGGAAAATAATAATTTTGTCTTGAGTAATAATTTTTAAAGATTATATAAATAGAACCATTAATCAAGTACAGTAATTTTTATTAATAAAATATAATATCTTAAAAAGTGCTAACAAGAATGTTAAAGATGCAAAAGAAAAGCAATGTTAAATTCGTACAAAATAAAAAAAAAATCAATATAAAAACCAAAATAAAACGCGACAGGAAGGGGGACGATGAAATTTAATTACTTAATCTTCATTGATATTTGCACGATGATCATTTTGCCTCAAGATGGTGAAGAACGTTGTTGAAAATAAAAAGCTATAGATGATTGGTATAGTAATATATTTCGATAATATTACTTGATTATATTTACTTGAATAAATCGATTATTCGATAATCGAAATACAATTGTGTCCGTTCCAAGCCAACTTTATATCATTCGTTATTTTTTAAAAGATAAGTGAAAAAATGTTTTAAGATATTTGGCGTGTATTATCGAGTATATATATATATATTTTTTTTTCTTTTCGCATAAAATACACAAAATTTGAAATGTGATGACGATATACATACACACACGCTATTAACAAGGAAAATAAATGCCCGGAGTTTGCGCACGTTGTCGTCGCGAAGTTTATTTCGCGGAGGAAAGATTGGCTCTCGGAAAAGTTTGGCATACATTCTGTTTCTCTTGCCGTAAGTTATATCGATTTATATTACAAATGAAAATATCTCTTTTTTAAGATTTCTTTTTTCCTTTTCGTATCGTCCCCTAACCTATTTTTAATCGTTTACAGTCAACTGTCGAAAATTGTTGGACAGTTGTACAGTGTCGACGCATCGTGGCGAATTATTTTGTCGAAATTGTTACTCCCGACTTTTTCCGAGCATTTTACGTTCCACGAAAGAGAATAATTCATCCAAAGATATTAAAACGTTTCCCCGTTCAACTATCCTGAACACGCCGATCTCCGTCAAGGATTCCACTTGTTGTCATTGCTGTTGTTATTGCGCCACTGAAGATACTCCGATCGGTGAAGTATCGTCGATAAACAGCAAAGATTATCATTCGAAGAAACATAGACTACGTGGAGGTGGAGAAGAAGAGGAAAAGTCGCAATCTAGGTATATAATTTGTAATAGTTTAAACTAGCGATAGCATATGAAAATTCACTTGGAAATATAATAGTTCACTTAATTGTGAAAATGAAGATCGTAAGTGCAGGTATTTCCAGTACGGAAGGAAATCATAAAAATCCAATCAACGTGTCGCCAACACCACGTCCTTGCCCACGATCATCGACTCGTCGTGTGTCTTTCTGCGAAGAGAAAAACACTATTGATCATTGTTGTGATATGCAGAATGATCAAAAAGTATTCTTGGACGATAGAAATCTCGATGATTGTTCGAAGGCAGATATTCTAACTATACGTTCCTCCGAGGATCTAAGAAAAGCCGATCAGGATTTAAACGATGAAGATTTAAATTATTCCGATATCGTTGACACAACGCAAATACCATGTCATGATATTGATAAAGATAACGAGAATATTATCGACAAGGATATGCCAAATTGTATTCATAGAAATCTTCAAGATATTCAAGATAAAAATGACAACGACGACGATCGTATGAGAGGAGGTCACGGAGGAAGTAATTGTCGTAAATCAAGAAAATCGGAAGGTTGTTGCGCTAATATATCGATTAGCGAGGGATACGAATGTTGTTCTTCCCAGAATCCGAATAACAGAGGTTGCTGTTGCCGTAAACGATGTATAGAATTCGAATCGTGTCCTCCTCCTAGGGAACACGATCCTTGCGACGATTATAAAAATGTACCTTGCAAGTACGTCAGCTGTTCTCCACCTTGTGCCGATAAAAGAGGTTGTTGTCCTCCCGCGGGATGTAGACCAGTTTGTAGGAAACCTAGGAGAAATTGTTGTTCACCTTGTAAAGGAGAATTGCCAGGTTGTGGTGGTGGGGGATGTTGTGGTGGTGGTTGTCGAGGTGGATGCGGTAAGCCTGGTCAAACTTGTGTCCCGGCTCGACAATGTTTTGTTCCACCTTGTCGACTATTACCTCCGTGCGTCGAAACACCCTGCGCATCACCGCGACCTTCACCCTGTTGTCGACCACCTAGTCGAGGAAGATGTTGTTGCACGGGAGGCGGTGGCTCGAGCTACTGCCGGTAAGAGAACTTGTGTACCGACCTCCTACCTCTAAAAATGATTTTCAAATGTTTGTGTAGATCAAGAAGTCCACCATGCCGTACCGTTACCAATGGGGATTGTTGTTGCGACAATGTTACATGCTGCGATATCGACGGAATTGATTCATGTTGCAAGGTCAAGTTACCTCCAGGATGCGAATGCCTAGGTGGTGGTCTGGACTGTCAACGTTGCGGACGAAAGGTGTACCAAGCTGAAATGCAGGTGATGTGATTTGAACTTGATCTCAAAAGAAAAAAAAAAGAGTGGACGAGTAATCTTGAATTTCTTAATAATTTATGTCTATCGATATCATTTTTCAAGATCGCTTCCGGTGTGCCGTATCATAACATTTGCTTCAGTTGCTTCTGCTGTCGTAAACCTCTCGAACCTTTGACGTATCAAGAGAGTTGTGGGGAAATTTATTGTAAACGTTAGTTAGAGAGATGAGATCTGTAACTCGTTCTGATTTCTGGCATAATATACACGCATATATATTTTTTTTTGTTCTCCCCTTTCGTCTCTGTGGTAGAATGCTACATCAGAAATTTCGGACCGCAAGGATACGGTTACGGTATGGGAGCTGGCGCGCTGCAGACCCCAATGTGAAGCAATAATATCGGAGAGGATATGCAAAAACACGATGTTATTCTACTTCGATTTACAAATATCCACAAATATTTGTATGGATACTTCTATTTATTTTCGTAACGAACGTTGTGGCGGATATTGTTTTATCGTATCGTACGATCATTTTTTAATCCATCTTACATGGAAGAGCGTACAACTTGTACAATCTTGCTTTATTGTACGAAGTATTTCATTTACAAAATTAAATATTATTTCTCATAATGGTTTATTATGTCCAAGAGTATTATAGCAAATTTTGTTTAATATTTTAGAAGGAAAAGCTATTATATCGTCTTTGTTTCTCTCTCTCTCTCTCTCTCTCTCTCTCTCTATTTCTCTCCGATGATCTTTTCGATAATAGACTGCGTGAGAATAAGTGTATGAGATAGAGAAAAAAAAAAAAAGAAAAAGGTGCGAAAGGATTTCTAAGAAAGCGACGATAAGAGCCGATCGAAAGCCGGAACGAGATGACGCGAATGGACCGGAGAACGAGATAACGAGAATTACGATAAAATGAGGAAGAAAGATCGGTCAGAAAGAACTCCTCCCTCACTCTACTTCCCCTTCCCTTCCCCCGGTAATTGCTTTGAAAGGAGGAATGGAAGAAGAATGAACGAAGAAATAAAGAAGGAAAAGGAGAGAATTACGTGGAAAGGATGGCGTTACGATTTGAAAGTGAGACGAAGGGAGGAAAAGAGGAACGATCGGTTGTGAGATCGAGAAAAGGAGGAAAAGCGAAGTTTGCGATAGTGTGAGAGAGAAAGTGAGACGAAAAGGGGAGGGAGAGAAAGAGAGAGAAGATGGATATAGAGAAGGAAAAGGAGAGGGTAGAAGAGAAAAGCCGGGTTTGCGAAATAGAGAGAGAGACATAGGAAGAAAGAGTGAGTGGTTGGTTTATTGAGTCCCTCTCCCCCCTCCTTGGATTGTGGAATGAGGAACGTAAGCGACGCGAGCGGAGGTTGGGGCGGGGGAGAGGAGGGGGCGTTTATATAGCTTTCAAGCGCAGAAGCTTAATCTAATTTCAAATATAAATCTGTTCTCTCTCTCCCAGATTCTCTCTCTCTCTCTCTCTCTCTCTCTCTCTCTCTCTCTGTGTCTCGCTTTCCTTTCTCTTCTGCTTTCTCTACGTAAGCCCTACCGTACTACCGTATAGCAACGTGCTCGACGGCTTACATTACCAGACCAGCTACGAATAATCTCTTTTGCTTTTCCCATTAACGTTACGAGACGTAAAAACGAGCTTACCTGCGTACAATAGCCCCGGAATTTAGGGTTCCGTTTTCGAGATACGAATTCGATATACACAATCCGATCGAAAATATTAGTACGTCGTGTGTTGCGTTCGATTGAAAAAGTAATTTTCGCAAATTGTACCTTTATTTCGTTTTTATGTTCTTTTTTTTCCCCCCTACAAAAGAAAGAAAAAACGAAAACAAAGCAGATAGGATTTTGTAAGGCAATTTACAATTTGTCGTCTGTGGTGGTGGTGGTGGTTCACGGGATATTCGCTCAGGGCGTATAATGCACACGTAAAAAAAAATGTTTCGGAGAGAGCTTTCAGGCGACTGGTCCGGTCGCGTGGGCAACGTTGAAATATTCGGGAATAGAGAAAATCGAGGAAATATCCTTTCGGTTTGGCAAACGTTTTCGCTTGGTCTTTTGTATTTGGTCGTTCGTTTCGAAACGGTATGAAAATCAATTATTTCGTTAATTCGTGCGTTACATTGGCTGTCACGGTGGCATCACTGTGAGCGACATCGGCCCAAGGCACCATTTTTTAATTCCAAATGTCGTTCTACCCTTTGCAAGCGTATTTCCACTTGGTACGTGCGCACGCCATTTTTAGTCCTTATCCATCGATCTGACGGCTATCTAACCGATGACTTTCGCGTTATTCGTTATCCCTCGTCAAAATCTTATCGGCTAGCGATAATATCGTACAAAATCGTTTTAATGATCTGCATCGAC
This sequence comes from Vespula pensylvanica, assembly GCF_014466175.1. Taxonomy (NCBI): domain Eukaryota; kingdom Metazoa; phylum Arthropoda; class Insecta; order Hymenoptera; family Vespidae; genus Vespula; species Vespula pensylvanica. The sequence continues at coordinate 1,811,087 of NC_057691.1, read as the reverse complement.
GCGAATGCGTTTTATTTTCTTTGCGAGACACTCTATTAACTAAAACTGTTTTGTTTTCATTGCAATGTCATTCTTATTTATGGTTGTACGGATAAACGTATACATTGGTAGAAATGAAATGTGAAATAAATCGCCAATATTTGGACGTTTCGAAAGTGCATTGAACAAAAGGAAAGCCGAAAAAATTATAGGGAACGATTCGTGCCGATTCGACGGCTTAAATTTCACTAGCTTAAAATTAATGTCGGTCGTTTGTCAAAGGTTGATACGTCGCTGGTGTAAGGACGAAAAGTCTAAAAGGGGAGCATACACAAAACGGCAGACCCCAAAACGCCCCTTAACGGTGTCACAACATGTTCTCGCCGTCGGGACGTTTATCGACGATGTGCTAAAAGGAACGATATTAATAGAGAGCCTTATGAATTAGCCATTTTTGTGGATCTGCAGGTAGGCCGGATCGTAACTTATGTAATCTCGCGTGTATTCCAATTCTCGATGAGAATGTAAGTATAAAATGGTTGATTTTCTTCCTCTTTTCTTTTTCTTTTCTCTCTTTCTCTCTTTTTTTTTTTAAACTTAGAAGATAGATAGGCGTACGTTCGGTCTTACGAGAAAAATGAATAATTGATTTTACACTTCGCAATCGGATTATGGCTCTTATCCTGTGTGACCAATCGACGGACATGCAGACGCTACCGTTGAAAATTTCCTGTCTGCATTCCAAATGCATTTCAATGGTCCGCCGTGAAAGGGGTCCGCCTGTTTGAAATCTATGCAATGAGATCAACCCCCAAATGACGCTTGGCGAATCAGTAAGTATTTAAAGGACTCTAATAACGAGCATAAACGAGAGATCCATTATGTTAGGATCGCATAAATTCTACTCCCTCGAAAATTGACGTTAAAACCCTTTTTTAGTTTGATCGCGATTCAAACACGGATAAGAGATTTTAATAGTTAACGAATTTAAAACTACTCGGATATCTCGATATCCTAGATATTTAGTGAAATCGTAGAATATAATAACGTAAATTTTAATAATAATAATGGTAATAACAGTACGTCCAACGAGATTTTCGTCGCACGAATAGCAGTGAGTACGTTTAATTTGCATCGTATAAATCGTGTTTCCGGTCGAGCACGCAATGCAAACACGCGTTACGTTTACCCTCTCGGTCTCTCGCTAACAGTCCTGCTCTAGGATGGTAGAAAGAGAAGGAGATAGAGAGATACAGAGAGAGAGAGAGAGAGAGAGAGAGAGAGAGAGAGAGAGAGAGAGAGAGATGTGCGTTTTGCACGTTGCATCGTATTGTAACTCTGATAATTTATGATTCGATAAATAAATCAGACCTCGTTTTATCCCGTAGACCCTCTCAGCCGTATACACGAGCACACTTGTAAGATGATTTTGGGGGTTACGCCCAGTTATCTCCGAGGTCCAAGAGGGGAGCTCACCCCTTCTTCTTCTCTATTTCAGTTGCTAAACACTTTTCTATTTGTGCATGCGTGTTCCTTGTGTGTTGAGATAGGATCGACCTGTCCTTTGAATTCCTCGAGTCAACTACGTTTTCAAAGATATGTTACACACAATACACACATATATCATTATGTAAATATATATATATATATATATTTAATAAAAAAAATGTATTTATATATATATATACATATATGCATAGAAATTACAGTTGCAAAGAAATTGATAAAAATTTGTTCGGTGAAACAATCGATAGAGTACATCGATATACCTTGATAAAATATTTATTTTCCATATTCATTACATCTCGATAGTCACGAGTCAATTGCATCGTTGTTTACAGTAACGGACCATGTGTTTCATGATCGTCGGTAAGATGGGCGCGCTGAATATTCAATTTTTGTCTCTGTGCTTTAAATAACGAAATATTTCGGTGATAAATCGAACGGTCGTTCAAGGTTTTTAAATATACGGAAATTGTTTAAAAAAAAAAAGAAAGAAAAAAAGAGAAAATGAGAGAGAGAGAAAATAAAAAAAGATGCGATTTATTTCGATAATAGTTTTCCATTCGGTTTAGAACGATTCAAACGAAGTGATATTTTTTTTTTCTCAATTCGTTTCCCGAACTCCGTGCACGATGGCAGAAATCGCTCGCAGAAACTTATATAACGATAGATTTTCTAAAGGAGAAATAAATAGACGAGTAAATCGTGGACCAAAATTTACGAGCGGTCCCGGTGCGCTATAGTCTCGGGGCACGGACTCAAACCTATTTCCCTCGGCATTTTTATTATTTTCTGATAGCATGTTTACGAGGATGGATGGATGGATGAAAGAGAATTTTATGAGACAAGTATAGCCTTTAGATTAGGTATTGGTGATCATTCTGTGACATAATTCTTTTTAGAATCGTACGATAGAGTTTGACGTAGCATTATTTAATAAACTTCGTTTCTTTCATTCTACATTACATTTTAATTATTATTAAGATAAGAAGATTTAAAGAAAGGTAAGTTACTTGATTAAATTCAAACTTTAATTCATCTTTTCTTTCCTACGACAAATGTTTTATCCAACATGGAGTATCGCAGTGTCGAGTGAACTAGTTTTATAAAAGGAGAAGAACGTTTCGGAACTTGTAGCCGGTTATAGCTGTACGATCGAAAAAGGGGTTTAACGCGCGAAACGAGAGGGAAAGAAAGAGAAAGAGAAAGAGAGAGAGAGAGAGAAAGAAAAAGAAAGAGAGAGAGAGAGAGAGAGAAAAATATATAAAATAAAATCAGAACGGTGTCATATGCGCCTGCTTGCATGATAAATGTAGCGATTTAAAATCGAAATTTCTCTTTTCGTGTGCACGAATCCCGACGTTTGACTAATGGTTCCGCATTAACTATTGGAGCATTATAGAACGGCGCGTTGAAATTTTGAAAAATACATTTACCCCGACAAGAGATTAATATTTTCAAGCTCTATCTGCTTCGTTGCATGTTCCTCGAGAGAGTTACGTGTCCCGAGAAACTATTCTCGGAACATTAACGATGTTTTTTCAAATGTGTTCGCAAGGAGTAAAAAAAAAAAGAAAAAAGAAATTCATACTTACAGATAAAAAGACTTTTGAATAAAACAGACGGAGTTTCGTGTCTCGTATTATAAGAAAAGAAAACGTCCGTGAGTTAGGAATAAAAGACAACCCTTTGGAAGTTCAAGTTGAGTAGGACAAAAGCGAAGAAGAGTATCGAGACCACCCGTACGAAACGAAGTTGGGTTGACACCTAGGGCATCTAACCACCCGGCCTATTGTGAACGAATCGGGGTGGCTCGACCGATGGGCTGTGCTTTACCGAGCGTAAAATATCGCCATTCTCTAGCCCATAATAGTTACCGTGTTCTTTGGCGTCACTCCTTTTATGTCGTACAAAGCATCGCGAAACCATGAAAGGTGGACGACGAGCATTTCTAAAGCAAAACGTAGAACTCCTTCGAAGTTAAATATTCGATTACGTTCAAATACGATGTCTCTTATCGATCGACAAAATCATTTTCTATTTATTTCTACGTCGAAAGAGAGAAGATACAAATCTATAAATCGTATTAAGCGATACGACGAAGAGTTTTAATGAAATGGACTTATCGATTTGGATTCCGCGAAATGCGAAAACAGTACGAAAAGAAAAAAGGAGAAAAAGAACTAGAAGAGAAAGTAAAGTCGGAGTAGAGGGTGAGAAACCGAAGGGTAAGTCGCATCGGGAATAATTGCTATGTAAGGGTGATAGAGAAGGCAGATGGAAGCTGACAAAGAAAGAAAAAGAGAAAGAAGTGCGATAGGAACGGAAGCTGCGTGACAGAATGATAATAATCTCTCTCGAGCGTTTCTCTTTCATTTCGCTTTATTATCATATTATTAAAAAAATCTCCGTGAAATGTTATTAAAATCGCTTAAACGCCGCGTGCCAAGGGCCCACACCATTGTGTCCTTCAATTTAATAATATTAAGCGCGAACTTTTTAGGGGTGGTCAAAAGGAAGGATGAGACACGCGATGGGATCTTCACCTCTCTCCTATTGTCACCGATGATACCGGGTGGTGACCCTCAAACTTATAACTTTCGGCGTGACCATTTCGAACGGCATTCCATTTTTTCTTTTCTTTCTTTCTTTTTTTTTTTTCTTTTTATTTTTATCTTGGACGATTAACAAACGACACTTCCTCGTAATTCGTGTGCTTCGGGATAACGTGGAAAACGCTCGAAATATTAGAATTATTTTATTGCTTGTTGGCATTATCGAGTATCGAAATATACGCAGACGTTTGTAAGATCGTAATGATATTGATCGAAGCAGACAAAGATCGACATTTTGGTTCACCAGGTGCGAGAAGACGCGAAATCGTTTACGAAGCGAAACGGTGATCGAGCAGGCATTTGGCAAGAAACTCCGAGAATAATAACGACACTGGCAGCTCGAAGTAGAACGAATCGACGTCATTAGCGTCGAGCTTCTTCCGTACGATGGATGTGCAACGAGGCGCAACGATAGGGGAGAAGAGGTAGAGAATAGATTCGCGCGTTTCTCGGCGTACGATCTAATGACAAATAGATCCCCGTCTTTTCAAGTACGTTTAACAGCTCTCGCATTCGTAGATATGTATAGGTATAGGGTACGTAGGTATACCTATCTACCTAGATCGTAGCGTTCTATACGTATATACATGTATATAGGTGCATAGTAACGTTTTGCATACACACAGTGCATCGGTCGTAGAAGCACCGCCATTAAAGTCGTATTTCCTCGGTGAATCCTCAATGCAAAGCCCTTCACGGCTCTTTAAGCAAACGATCTTTCCTTTCGGATTTTGTGGGCTGACGCGTGGATCGTATTTATGGTAACTCCGTTTTGAATTTGCCAGAAGACGCGGAATAAAGGGATAAGACTTTTGGGGTTGATGATATGAATAACGAAGCACATAGTACGAGAGCAAATACTCTTTTGTCGATTTTATTTATAAAAGTATACAATTTACAAAGAATATTTCAAAGGTCCGGATCAGGATACATTCGTTTCATCGGGACGCGTCTTTCTTTCGTTATGATATAATACGTCCCATTGGTGACAGGCAAACTTCTAATTTGCTTTTTGTTCGAACTAGAAAATTTCTGGTCCGGATCGTCGAGAAAAATGTTTCAACCAGGATGGACTGATGCAACGAGACGAAAGTGGATGACAGATCGTCTCTCTGTCCTACGAATAGGCGTGCGATGATGGATTATGGGATCCACACTGTTCGCGTTGATTTCTATCTATACATATATTCCTTTGCACCTTTGTGCTAGCTTCCGACTAACGTTGCGAGCCAACGATTGTCCTTCTCAGGGTCGAACTGATCTTTACCTAGTTTTATGCCGATCGAATCTTTCTCAAACTTTTATGGGAATTTTCTTATACATCTCTTTCTATCTTCCATTTCATCGATCCGAAGAGAAATCCTAGAAAAGAAGAAAAAGAAGACAAAAGCTTAAACGATTTCGAGTAAGTTAAATTGAAAACAAACAAGTTCAGAATCAACAGAGTCAAGAAAGATCAAACAACGTTCTCATGATAGCTATGTCATAGCGGAAGCGTTTCTATGATAGTAAACCGGATACTACCGATGTATTGGAAAAAAAAAAAAAAAAAATATAACAAACGATCTCGTCAAATCGTCGAGTCACATCCCGTCGCACGATCCACGATCACTCTTTTCACAGCGTGATCCTACGAAGTCTCCGGTTGAGAATCGTAGCTTGTGCAAGGGGTGCGTTCTTTACTTGGGGATACGATTTTATGCCTTTCTACCCATTCTTCTTCATTCTCTCACTTTCTCTTTCTCTCTCTCTCTCTCTCTCTCTCTCTCTCTCTCTCTCTCTGTCTCTATCTCTCTTAAGCACTCCTAGGGCAAGCCAACAATTAGTCGCCTGCTTATGTCCGTGATTAATGGACATCTACGAGTGCAGCAGGCGTGTTCCAATAGTGAACGACGGTGAGATAGAGAGAGAGAGAGAGAGAGAGAGAGAGAGAGAGAGAGAGATAGATAGATAGATAGATAGATAGATAGACAGAGAGAGAGAGAGAGGGAGAGAGAGAGAGAGAAAGAGGGAGATGAAGGGAGTTAGTTGCGAGTGGCGGTAATATTCCATTAGAGGCTATTATATTCATCGCTGGCGATGCGTGAGGTTCTTACGATGGTGTATATGGCGTAGTATTCATCGACAGCTTCGTTATCGTCGACGGAGTATGCGCGTTCTCCTTATACCATCGTTATAAAGCCGAACTTCTGCGTTTCGCCGAAAGAGGAGCAGTTTCGGTATCTGAAATCGATTAAGTGTATGATTTATTGTCCGCTCGGATTAAGTTGCGCTCTACCTTTTCGTTATCGCCGTGTATCGGGATAACGAACATTTTCTTTTTTCCTATTCTCTTCTATGCAGGTTTTCTTTTTCTTCCTTCTTTCTTTTTTTTTTTAATTTTACTTTTTTTGGTTATTTTTTTTTTTGTTGGTATTTGCTCAGCCTACGACAAAGGCAAAAGAAAGAAAAGAATTATAAAAAAGAGCGTGACAACGTTGAATAAGTTTTGCGATGGAGTTAGGACGAAGGGTTAAATATTTTGTTCCTATGTATAACGAGGAAGAATAATCGAACATCGGCGTCATACAAAAGAGATAGATAGACGGAGAGCGACGTGTCTACGAGACACCGACATTCTATTGCCATTCTAAATAAATATCCACCGTTCCGATCGCCGTAGCTTTTTCTCCGTATAGCATTTACACAGTAGACGCGCATGTAAAGATAATATTTTGAATGTATAATAGCCGCTGCAAGCCCGGCCAACAAGCGGTGACGGACAAAAAGTTAGACGAGAAAGAGAGTGAGTGTGTGCGAGCGAGAGAGAGAGAGAGAGAGAGAGAGAGAGAGAGAGAGAGAGAGAGAGAGAGAGAGAGAACGTGCGAGAGCACGCTCACCGCAAAGATTCAGTTTGCAAATACTCTTCCTATCCCTTTCCCTTCCTATCCCTTTTGAGAGAAAAAGAGAGATAGAGAGAATACATTACCGGTGCATCGCTTCGAAAGTATTTGCATCGGCTGGAAACGGTTTTCACCGTGTGTGCCATGTATTCTGTTTATACCGTGGCAAGGAGAGGAGAGGAGAGGAGAGGAGAGGAGAGGAGAGGAGAGCCGAGGGAGAGGAGAGAGAAGAGAGGAAAAGAGAGAAAGAGAGAAACACGCGCGCGCATCGCAAGTGTATCAATTCTCTGCGTTTGAAAAGGAAGAGAGAAAACGAGAGAACGAGAGGGAGAGAGAGAGAGAGAGAGAGAAACGAAGAGAAAATGGTAATTAATTCTCCGCGGGTAAAAATTAAATTAGCGTAAAATCGGCAAGAGAGAAATTAATTAACGGCAATAATTGCACGATTACAGAAACAACGCGTTACACACCGGCGTAACTTCATATCGCGGATTTATTGGGAACATTTATTATTATATCATACGTTACTTTTCGATTATGGACGATATAAAGGATAATTGGATAAACGGTTGGATTATAATACTCGTAATTAGATAGAAAATGCGATCGGCGTCGATGAAATCATTTTTCTCACCTTGATCAGGAAAGGTTTGGTTAAACGGCGGTTTTTCGATATTTTAATTTATAGTTTGATTGCGATCTTGTACGGTAAATCACGCAAAACCGAGAGTGGATTCTATGACAGGCTACTTAAACTATGTGGTTTCCCATAGGTCTATTTGTGCCAGATTAGCCCTAGTAAGTGTGCCTTAATCCTGTTAAAATGTTTGCCAACAGGGAGGCTGTGGAAGCACATTCGAATTGTATTCCTCTCTTATACGGATATACACGATGTTCGTTTATATTTGCACAGCTTGGTCAAACATCGGAGTGTGCCTTTTAGTAACCCCGACGCCTCCGGCAAAAATGCTGGCCACGATGGCGTTACGGAGATTATATTCGGCTGCTACTAAGCGAAGAGGTAGGGTGAAAGACAGCGGAGGAAAAGAAGAAAAAAAGTAAAAAGAGAAAAAAGAAAAGGAAGGAAAAAAGCGAGATTTAAGCTTTACTACCCGAAAAAAAATAATTCTTTCTGGAGATTGAAAAAGTATACGCCCACGTTCGTGGCAGCCGTTGAACGTTCCTTTAAACTCGCACAGTCTTCCTTTTTAAAAATCCAATCGTGGAAACAACCGTGAAGAAAAGCTTTTATGAAAATAATCGATATCATAGTATCCAGCAAATTTCGATCGATGAATTTCTTTCTTTCTGTTATTTTCTTTCTTTCTTTTTTCCTTCTTTCTCTTCTTCTTTTTCTTCTTCGACCATACTGTATGCATCACCGATATATTGTATTTAAATCTAAATCTAATCGTTAGAATTGGTCATGACTCGACACGTTACTTTACCCATTAATTTACATTTCCATGATCGTGGAAGAACATATTATACGATAAATACGCGGAAAAGTGATTACGTAAAAGATTACAGAACGAGGGTCAGAAGAGTCACGCGTATAATGATCGCCGATGTGTCATAATAAAATTCTCGATTTCGTGTCAAAATGAGAAAGATAGAGAGAGAGAGAGAGAGAGAGAAAGAGAGAGGGCAAAATGCCTGACACAAGCCCATTGGCCATTATGCCGTTTCTATTACGCCATATTATTGTCGGTAGCCCCGACCGAAGGAAATGACTGATGACACGAGACTTTTCGTACAATGGCCGAGTAGACGTTAACAGCCGTACGATGTTCCTATTGAAAAGTCGCGAAAAAAGATTCGCTGCGAACGGGAGGGTTCGACTATCGACGTGAGACGAAACTAAGGGGGGGCAGGGTGGGATGTTGAGGGAAGGGGAAGAAAGAACTTCAGAGGAGAAACGATAGAAGTGGGCGGCATAATTCGGCCGTTTCTAAAAAAGTGGAAAAAAAAGTGATGGAAAAAAGTTAGGGGTACGTACGCGTAGAGGGTTGATCTTTTTTTTTCTCTCTCTTTTTTCTCTTTTTTTTTTCTTTTTCACTTTTTCGATCGGTTGACTCTTTTTTTGACCCAAATATATATATATATATATGTGTATGTATGTATGTATGTATGTATGTATGTATGTAGGATAAAACCGTGCTGTTCGCACAAAGTCGATCCTCATTGTTGGAAAGCTGATTTTGCGCCCATTATTAGGTCGCCTATCAATAAACGTCGATCTTGCCGCAAATATACCGAGCTGGCTAACCCTTGTTACCTACTGACTAATGGCACCTCGACCATACGAAGTAAAGCATACCAATACTATTAGCAAAGCATACTAACATTAATATATCCTTCATTCCTCTGATTCCACGATTTAATCGATTAATATTTTATCAGGCATGTATTATTGAGTTTAAGAAAGAGATCTTCGATTTTATCTTTGAAACGGACTGTACTCCATTACATTATTATAGCCAAGTGTTAACCAACGCCTTTAACGAAGGGTACCGTTTCTCTTCCCTTTCTTCCTTCTCCTTCTTCTCCTCCTCTTCCTCTTCATCCTTCTCTTCCTCACAGAAATATACCCTTCGTCGTCCAACGCGTGCCAATGTCGGGATATGGTCGTCTTCTCTCTGTATATAGCGATAGTAGTAGGCGTATATAGTAATAATAACAGGCTGCCTGGAGTTCTAGCGTCTATATCGCGAAGGGACATCGAAGGAGAAAGAGACGAAGAGTGAAAACCAGTAGCGTCACGTTTCCCTCTAACATCCATCGCATCGTTTTCCTTAAGATCCTCATAAAGATTCTTTTTCTTTTTCCTATCTTTCTGTTTTCTTTTCTTTTACCAAAAAATCTTATGAACATGAATGTGAAACTAAGATACATTTTTTCTTCTAAATAGGAACGTATGAAAGTGTAACGACATAGGATAAAACAATAATAAAAAGTTTCGCTCGTTTAAGATGCGGAAGGAAATTTTAACGTCGAAATGACGAGAAGTCCTTAATGAAGAGGATCGAGCGAGAGAGAGCAAGAGCGACCGAGAAAGAGGAAGAGAGATATAGCGAGAATGTAAATAAGAGAGGAAGGGTGGCTCGTATTTTCTAGAGCCGTTACTGAAAGCAGGATGTACATAACGGAGAGGAGACGATGGCGTCTGCTGTGAGATGAAGCGAGAGGAGGGTACATTGTGGAAAAGAGAAGGATAGAAAGTTAGAGAGATAGATAGAGAGAGAGAGAGAGAGAGAGAGAGAGGTAGAAAGAGGGAGAGGGTGTGACGGCTTGAAAGAGGGCGAGAGCGCGAAGGGGGTGTATCTCAACGCCTGGCCGCGACATCACCAATTAGTCACCGACGCTTAAAAACACCGTGGGGGTCGCTCCACCTACACGGTGAGAGCGCATCCGCGAGGAAGCGCATTTTATCGCTGGTAAAATCGCGAGACTTACTTGCACACCTTCATCCGGTGCTTCCACTACCATTGGAATCATCGAGCAACGACGATAATTAGCGTGAGAGGACTTCATTTATCGTTGCTCCTTTCATTAGTCTTTCGACGCCAGGATAATAAATAAATTCGATTCGTCCAAGAGATCGTAATTTGCTCATGGAACATGATCTTTTTTCGTTTAGATTAACGATCATTTCTTTTTCTTTTTCTTTTTGTTTTGTTCTTCTTTTTTTATACAATCGCAATTAAGTCTTTCTTTTATTCTGATATTCATTGTTAGCATCGAATTGAGCTTTCGGTTTATTGTTATTCATGAAAGACAGAGGTAGGTACATATAAAAGAAAAAAGTCGATTTGTCGAGGTAAGAAGGCATTCTCGAGAGAGAAAGAGAGAGAGAGAGAGAGAGAGAGAGAGAGAGAGAGAGGTTCATAGATGAATATGCCTTCGGTATCCAAGTCCGAGTTGTAGATAAGGGTGAAGAAGCGAAGTGAATGCAACAAGGGGGTGCCGTAGGCAGGGGTCTTCTGTGTAGCATAGCAGCTGCTATTGACACCTCGATACCCTGACTCAAATGGAACCAACTCGCGTTGCTGCACGGCATAGCTTTACTCTAAGGTCCATAGCGACATATAGATCTTATGTGTACGTGTGTACGCGTGTGATACATAGTAGCCTCAGCAACAAACACATCGCGAAACGATCGAACGTGCCTTTCGAGACACTCGGTACCTTTCTTTTTTCAACGAGAGAAAAAGCTCTATGTAATACTTGTTCCATTTCTTCTTTCACTTATTACAAGAAAATGTTGTGGGACTTTTGATGAGACGTTTTATACGAACACATCCTTCGCAATTTTCTATACGTTAATAAATGTAATAAAAAGAAATATATAATATCGATCGTAAAAATTGGACATTATGATAAATGATCTATCGAACGAGCTCGAATAGTTTTAAAACGAGATGTGTCGTCAGTTACTGCATTAACATAAGCTTACATGTAAACCTTTTATATCAGAAAAGAAAGATATGTGAACAGATGGGCGTATTAACAAGCAATTACATCGTAACATTAATTATACCTCGTATAAAAGAGAACGGATTCACATAATAGAGAAAGGACGTACCCTTTGTACTTGATCCGCTCGATTGAACGATTAAGGGCCCAGAGTTTCTCCACGACAGTGGCAATAAACAGTCTCGTTCGAGGACAAACGTGCCTTCCGCATAATTCGGTAATTAAAATCCGCGCCTCTCTCGCGCCGCATGCAGAAGCTCGGGCACCCATAGCTCAGTAGTGTTGGATCGGACGTATCCGGTGCTCGTTAATTTGCATAACCTGCTTCTCTATGCCAACCAGGTAAAATTCTGACGAGCGAAATAGAGACAAGATGGCTAATGTCACGGAAACTTTTTATTACCATTCCATAGTGGAATATAAGAATACCATCGAATAATTTGCGAGCGTCAAGGACAATGAGTGCAAGGAACATAGGAAATACAAATGGTTATACTCGTCGGAAAAAATCTCGTTGTGTTCGAAGCAAATGAAAAATCGTCGGAATTTCTTCGAGTGACAACACGACATCTCCAACAGACATTATACATCTCGTTTCGAATAGTCTTGGCTTGTATCCAAGGATGTCTCTGGTAAATCGCGATTCAGTTTCCTCCTCTATTAACGAAAACGAAACGATCCTTATACGCGTATCGTAAAACCTAATGTTATTTAACTTAAGAACGTAATCCGACGTTGATCGGTACAACAATAATAGACAATCGACATTTCTATTTAACAAAATAAATCGTTATCGTGATGCTGTTATTATTAATCATGAAAGCGAGCTCGTTACGATCGTAGGGATGTAATCCTTGATGTTTAGGGGGGTTGAACGTTACCGGCTTCTATCTACTTAAAAACGAAAGGACACTTTAGCGTAAGCGCGCACGACGTCCATATAGAACTCGGTGGCACGCGACCGATCTATAGAAATCCTTTATAGACCTGGCGTGTGGGTGACATTTCTGGACGAGTGTTCCTGACTGTCGCTCGACATACATACGCGAAGACAGATAGCAACTATAATACCGCGGCTACGACCTTCCCATGGCTGGAACCTCTCGTTTCGTCTCTCCCTTGGGTCCTTTAAGATACTCGAGAGGGTACTTGGATCGACCAATCAATGCCACATGTACATGTAATCGCACGTAGAGATGGTACACCGCTATGCGACGTCGAGTACGTGTTTCCCCGTTATATTGGTCGATGATCGTGGGATTGATAACGTACAGGGACACGCGGACTACTTTAACTACTTCACCCTAAAATATATATATATATATAAAGTTAACGTTCGAAGCACGAAGTTACGACGTCATTCTTCGTAATAATCATATCGTTCACTTTAGAATTTTATTCAGAAATAAGAGATAGGATTGGTTGCATGGTTTGCTTGGGATCATGCTCGAGGCGTAAAAGTTGTTCCATCGGAGAGGAAAATGTGGTGGAAAAGGTACGAGGGAGGAAAAAAGGAGAGTAGTGGGAGGGGGGAAGGATAGAGGCCAGGACTAAATGGAAAACTAATAGGACGTTCCGACAATGGGTCTGGTTTGATTTTCAAGCCGCAATCAGTCGCGGTTCCGCGTTTTCCTGGTGGCGTTTGTTGTTCGGCTGCTCGTCAGCCGCAGGTAGTGCGAATGTGTGTTTCCCGTTGCTCGCTTCCACCCATGCGTCCATATACGTATGCATACATATAAGTATATAGAAATACACGTATACAAAATCGAGTAGTGTGAGACCGTATGGATATCGCCGATAGGTGGGAGAAAAGGCTGCATTTTTCCACCGGCACCTGCAGTTTAAACAAACGAACCGCCCATTCTCTCTTTCTCTCTCTCTCTCTCTCTTTCTCTCTCAGTCTATCTCCGTCTATCTCTGTCTCTGTCTCTGTCTCTAACTCTCTATTTCTCTCTTTTTCTCTCTTTTTCTCTCTTTCTTTCTCTCTCTCTCTCTCTCTCTCTCTCTCTCTCTCTCTCTCTCTCTCTCTCTCTCTATGCTACGACTAAATGAAAAAAAAAAAAAGAAAAACACGAAACGACGCCGGTACTGGCAGCCAATCGTGGAAACGCCGAGGATCAGGTAAACCAGGACGACAATACATAGGTATTTACATATATATACATGCTATGAGAAATTCGTAGTACTTATACATGTATGTATGCATGCATGCATGCATGCATGTATGTATGTATGTATGTATGTATGTATGTACGTACGTTGTTTTTGCTTTTTTTTTTCTTTTTTTTTAAACTCGTCTTACGTTATCATCGTGTCTCTTGGATCTATATACGAAATGTAAAAAAACGTCAAAGGACGTCACTATCATTCATTTTTCTATCATTCCACATCGAACACTAGCTCGGAGAAGACGGTTCCAATTTCGATAGTGCGCAGAAAATTTATAGGTATAATCTTATAGATACATACATACGTTGTAATTGTTTAAATTATTCTTCATATAATTAGATCGTTAATTATTTAATAAAACACATTGTCAGGCTATAAGATAAAATTACGTTCAAGATGTTTTTTTTTTTATAGATGATTTTCTTATTTTGCTTGGCATATCTAATGAAATATCGTCATCAATTACACACGATATTCTTTTAGAGTTTAAGATTAAATGATTTCTCTCTTCCTAAGGATACTTGGTGAAATGTTCAAAGAAATAGCAAGGTCAGTTGTTCGAATTCTTAAGATTCGTTTGCGTCGTATATCAAACCTTTTACGATTGCCGTCTATGAAATGGAATTGGATGGCTTTTGCGTCGCTTCGTATACGCGTCCGCTTCCTTTCTATTGGATAGGAGGATCTCTTTGGTATCGTGCTCGTTTCCATTGGTATAAGACATATCAGCGTGTATCGGCATGGCATTACCTTGTGCTTAGACGTGCGCAACAATACAGTCATATAGGTCGGATATAAGCTTCGAGGCTCTTTCATCTTATCGTGGTATCAACGTCAAACACACCAGCCGCTCGACTCCGGCGCTCGCCTCTCCATTCCCTTTCTGAGTGCTTCTACCCATTTTCATCCTCTGTATACGTAGGCCGGGTCCAAGTCAGAAGGCGAACCTAACGTTTCGTTGGATACCTTGTAACATATTGCCTTTCAGAACGGTCCACCTAAACTTGTATACATCCATTCTCGTTTATACGTGTCTACCTTTTTATTCCTCCGACTTTACTTTCGACGATCTTTAAAAAAAAAAAAAAAGAAAACAAAAAATAAAAAAAGAAGAAGGTAATAAGGAAAAGAAAAGAAAAATAGGCAATAATGATCGCTTTCGAAATATCACGAGAGGTTACTAACGTGTTTACGTTAGAATTTGACCTTTTGAACTCGATATGTTTATATATTTATATATATATATATATTTTTTTTTTCAATGTCGCTGCATCTCTGGGTATGGCGCGTGAAAGAGAAACGTAAAAATAATTATTAGTTTGTTCTGCGTTGATATAACGATACCAAACTAATAAATAAAAATAATCTACTGGGAAATATGCCACAATGTCAAACGATTATTGTTGTTGTCACACCTCAGAGTTGACATACGAGTTTTATAACAAATTTCTATTGTCACCTTCAGCGTGACATACGAGTTGAAAGGGTTAAAAACTCAGAGCGATTTTATTTTTTTCGTATCGACATTTTTATTTCGAAATTAGTTATATTATACGTATTAAAGATTCATATCCTTACATTAATGTTTGACTACTACGTGGTGGTAACCATAAGAAACGAAATCCTCCTGCTTTGTAGGATCAAGGCACATCCCGCTGAGTAAATGCTCGGAACAGAACAGGAGGATTATAGACAGAAGCAGAAGAGGAGGCGAGGAGGTCACGTGCAAGCAAGCCAGGCGCCGCTCGAGGCTTATGAACTGTCGAACCGCGTAATTTCATAGCTCTTCATCGTGGCAAACGAATTAATGCGTTAAATAAGCAAATCTAAATCGTCTTCCACATGGTCCGAAAGACAACTAGAAATGTTTCAAAGAGATATTCTAACCCTTAATATTAATTAAGAGGTATTAATATGAACGTACTTACGTACACGGATACGAACACGGAAACGAGAGGATTGATTGTGTAAAATGATTGTAAAATTCATTAGGTATAATAGAAAAAGAAAATAGAAGAAAAAGAGAGAGAGAGAGAGAAATAATGCGTTATTAATTCGATAAATTAAGACAATTCTAAATGATACGAAAAATTTGTCGGTCATAATTTGAAGAAGGCGAAACAGATTACGAAAAGTGTCCGTACACTTTGCGAGACACAGGATAATATCGTTAACCCTCGACTCTTTCTTTCTCTCTCTCTCTCTCTCTCTCTTCCGAAAGATTCGTTTCCACGAACCTGATAATCCTCGATCGAGCTTCCGTGAGCTCTCACGCATACAATCTACCGTATCATGTAGGTAAACGTACGTAGGAGGTATCTACGTGTGTGTTAAAACGCACACGTACACGTTTAGGACGAATACGGATATATCTACATCTATATACCGACGTATTGGGGGACTGAGATTTGGCGGACCCCCTCGACTCGACTTGCGATTATTCAATTCATCGGCCTGTCAAAAGCACCAGTGCACGCTCTGTTCCCCGGTCGTTCTCTCTCTCTCTCTCTCTCTCTCTCTCTCTCTCTCTCTCTCTCGCTCTCTCTTTCACTCTTGTTCCATCTCTTTTCCTCGTACTCGCCCTTTTCTCTCTTTCATATGCCCCTATATACGTATACTCTTGTTCCTCTTTCTCCCTTTCTCTGTCTCTCTCTCTTCTCTCTCTTTTTCTCTTACTCTTTCTCTCTCTCTATATATATATATATATATGTCTTTCTCTCTCACTTCTTCTTTCTTTCCCAGTTTGGAAAATTCTCCGTCTTCGTTTCTCCTACGCTTTTCGATTGTACCTTCTACCCGACGGTTCTCTTTGGAGTGGAACGATTAGGAGCAATACGTTGCGATAACTGCCCTTAATATCACGGCATCGCCGCCATACGCAATACAAATTAGCCAAGTGTACCGTGAATAATTCCCTTCAGATATTTGACTCCACAGATATTCATTTTTCCCTTATTTTCCTTCCTTTCTTATTGACTATAGTTTCGATCAACGTATACGAAGATTACGATCTTTTGTCCGTGAGAATAAATCGCAATTGAGTAAAACGTGATCGTCCTTCCGTTCACGTACTTACGTTCGTTCGTTCATTCTTTTCTTCATTCATTCGTTCGTCCGTTCCTTCCTTCCTTCCTTCGTTTGCATCTGATTCGTGTTCCATTATGATTCAATAATAGTGTGATGAAAGAAATTCCGATAAAAGTCGAAGCTTAACGATCACGTTCGTTGATAATATCGAAATGTAGTTCACCGTCGAATAGTATCAATCTTGGATGGTAATAAAATATCATTGAAAATCGTATCCCTTCTACCCTTCCCTCCTTCTTTTTTTATGGAATATCTCCGTCATAATTTATTCGCGACTCCCCTCTTGAATTGTGCCTATATTGCCACGTCGACGCTAAACTTCCTTTGCTTTTTGTCGTTTCTATTGGAAATAGAGAGAGAGAGAGAGAAAGGAGAGAGAAAGAGAGAGAGAGAGAGAGAGAGAGAGAGAGAACACGGAAGAGAAGGAGACCAAATGCCATTTAAGGTCCCGTGTCTCGATTATAACGAGATGAAAGTTGGAGAGAGTGAAGAAGGTGAAGGAAATAAAGTAACAAGTGGAAGGTATAAAAAGAAAGGGAGAAAATAAAAGAGAAAAGATTCCTTCTTTCTTTTGACATTTTTTTTTCTCTTTTTTTTTTTCTTTCTTTTTTTTTTCCTTTTCAGTAACGAAAACGAGAAGGTGAAGATTCGTATTTGACCACCGTGAAAACATCGCGGTAGGATACCCCTCCTGGCACACATTAACTGTCATCACCTTCATCCGGTGCTTTAACACATCGTCCGTGGTACGAAACAAATGATCAAAGCGTCAACACAAATGCGTGTGTGTGTGAATAGACCGCAGAATCACTCTGTCCTGCGCCTCCTGCATGATATAAAGCATTCCAATGAACGGTAACATTATGGTCGATCGACGAGTCCAATTCGTCAAGATCAACGTTTGTTGTCTTGAAATAATAATCGATATGGTCGAGATGTTATCGTCATCGAAAGATCTTTGCCGATCATCATCATCATTAAGACAATCGAATGAAAATTTTCAAAACTAATCGATAATTATTCAATTTGCAATGTTTATTGTAAATTATCGTACGTCCGTAATATACATAACCCATCAGACTAATTGTCTTATCAGGAACGATTAATCGAGATCAATTTAAAATATTTAATTCGTACATTTATCTTTTCCGGCAGGCGATAGATAGGTACTACCATCTCCTACCTTCGCACCGCGGCATTTTGATGATTTTATTATTTTGTTTAACCAAGACTAGGATGGATAATTAATTTCACATTTCAAGCCTGTTATCGATGGCCGCGCTCTGTTATTTTAATGGAAGTGTTATCTGCATTCGTGATAGAGCGTCCGACGTTGCGATTAATAATCGAGAGGGTGGTACAACGTTGTAATTAAATTGTCGAACGTAAAAACTTACGTACGAGTTATACTTTTCTTCTGTACATTTACGTAACTGCGCGTATGAAAAACTTAACGAAGAAGATTGGGATGAAATAGAAACTGTGTGGGGGATGATGGAGCGAGCGAAAGAAGGAGAGGGAGGGATATATGTATATATATATATATATATATATATATATATATATATATATTTTGGCGGAACAGAGGCGGAGACAGATTTTAGCCGGGCAACGCGTGTGACGTGATATTAATTAACACGAACCCTTCGACTGTCCATCTCTCTCTCTCTCTCTCGCTCTCGCTCTCGCTCTCTCTTCCTTTCTCTCTCTCTCTATTCGTTTCTCACTCTCGCTTACCAACTTCCACATGCTTCCACGGCAAACTCGCTCGCACATTTACCCTTGGAGGCATGAGACCGAGGGTTCAAGTGTCACACGAGGAACGCACAGTGGTGTTGCGCTAGAAGACGCCACGACAAGCTTAGAAATTAATCATTTTTGGCTGACCGATGTTAGGTTTGTACTTTATGTTAGATACAACGTTAAATGTTATCTTTTCTTTTTTTTTCTTCTCTTTTTAAGCATAGTTCAAAACAAAAACAAAAACCAAAAAAATATCGATCTGCAATATTACTTCTTACAGTGCACTTACAGCGCACAATCTCGCTTTTATCGTTTCGAAGGGCGAAAAATCATGGCCGCAAACGCGTGAAGTTTTTTTAAAGGTACAAGCTTTCGAGATGGACGTGAGGCCAAAACGGCGAAAACGTGTCTAAGAGCAGACGACGACGCCGACAACGACAACGACGACGACGACGACGACGACGACGACGACGACGACAACGACGACGACGACTCACCCGTTTCGCTTTTCTGTTTTACGGAAACCAGGCACGAGCAGAACTGGAAATTGTTTTCTCACCCTTCCCCCGTCGATGTCCACGAAAACGATGTATAGTATAGGGTGGAATACATTTTTTTTATTTATTTTTTTCCTTTTTTCTTAGTCGTTACATTTTCTTTCCAACGACGTACGTGACCATGGCATACGGCGTTATTCCTTTCGCGGATATTTAACGTATGTACTCTACGTGAAGAAAAAGTAAAAGTTTACTTTCTTAGCGTAATTTAATACGCCCATTACTTTCAACGACAATTTTTGAAACGAATCGTTCGTTTCATTTCATTTTAACTTGTAACATTTTCTTTTTCCTTTTTTTCTTTTTTGTTACTAATTAAACAAGTATTACATCTCACTCATTGAGACACATTAGCATATATACACTTTTAACGTTGCATTAATAGCATCCGTCCTTAAAAAAAAAAAAATAACATAGTTAACGCTTGAAATAATTTTTTTCAAATATTTGCTTCGCCTTTCTTTTCTCTTTTTTATTTCTTATATTTTTGAAATTTCGAGTCTATACGAATCGTACTAGGATTATATAGAGAAACGTGTTTCCTCTCGATGGTAAATAGAGAAAACTAGAGAAGAAGAAGAAGAAGAAGAAGAAAAAGATTCGTAGATTCCATCGGGAATGTATATACGAGCTTGTATAAGGCATACATCGGCTGTAGTACCTACCGAAGTTCTCATTTCAGCGAGATATCGGATTTTTCCTGGCTCCCCTCATACCTCCCCCCCGTACCCTTCTTCTTCGTTCTCCTTTATTATCCGCCTCTGCTTCGAGTCTCTCCCTCTCCTCCGTCGTTCTTTATACCAAACAAAGCAATCTCGAACTCGTAGCGACAGCAGCCCCTACGTGCGACTGCTAGGTGACAATTTATATACCCACCCAACTATATAATAACTTACTCGATACGTCTTTCTCGCACGAAGCTACAATCGTTTTCGCGCTTTGCTACCTCGATTGTTCTTACCCGAACTGTTACGATCTGTTGATAAGGAAAGAAGAACGATCTGCCATTCGAAACGATTGTTCTCCTTTTCTTCTTTTTCTTCTTCCCTTGTTTTTTTTTTTTTTTTTTCTTCTTTTTCATCTTAAATATCTCGTCGAGTTTAATGTAATAATTTAAAGAGTAGTTATCGTCGATATTATTTATTTTCCTTTAAAACGTTAAACTCCGAATGATCTTTTGTTTACAGATAAATTTGCAAAAAATTGATGTACGAATCTAAAGGGAAGAGTATTTTTATATAATGTCAGATCATTGAGAAAATCTGTCCAAGTAATAAAGTCGATTTTCACGGCTGATTCGTCTCATTCGACGTAACACACGCATAACTGTATTTCTTGGCAAACGATTATAGTCGATATAATAGAAAGAAGAAAAAATATATATATATACTATAGTATATAGTATATATAGATAGATACAACAGCGTCATGGGATAAGAGACATAATACCGTGGCGTCATATGCTCATAACTGCCCCCTATCAGAATAATATTATTACTTTGCCACCCCCGCTATTATCCTTCTGGAGCGTAACGCGTTCACTTTCTCGTAGATATCTTTCTCCAGCTAGCATCAATGAAAGCAAACGAGTTCGTGAACCGTAGAAAATCATCGAAATTCCACGATGAATCCTCGACTACATTCGAAGTAATCATTGTCTCCAAATAATGTTTCCGCGGAGCAACTTACAAGTGAAAATATCAGTTTCTAACAGACGGTATCTTCATTAGCATTATTCGGAGATCGTGGACCGCAAATAAGTTTGAAGCACAGGCAAGGGAGGTACAAGGATGCAAATAAGGGTGATATTGGTGTAAAAGGGATAGAAAGTATTGTCTACCTTTCTTGTCCCGTTTATACTTATCCTCTCTTCTTGTACTTTCAATTGTAATCTAATGAAATTTGTGTAAGAGAATAAAAGATGTATATATATTTTTTTTTATCCTTTTTTTCTCACATTCTTTTTCTCTCTTCAATGATCAAACATTTGGCCATGATATAAATTCAGAAAGTAAAGTTACATGGGAAAACCGATTTACAAAAAAAGATTCATATGGAATTATTCGAGAAGACATTAAAAACATATAGCATCGATAAAAAGCATCCCTTTTTTTTAAACCGATGGAGCGGGCAGAGTAATAAACATATAATAGAATCTCCTATAATAATTCGAGGATTCCCTTCCGATGTTCATTTCGTGATTTTTTTTTCTTTTTTCTTCTATTTTTTTTTTTTCTTTCTACGAGCAAGCCTTCGGCACTCCTCGCTTTAACCATCACCGTCTCTACCACCACCACTACCACCACCATCACCACCACTACCACCATCCACCACCTTTACTACTAGCAGGGGTATAGCTAGGAGCAGCCAGCACCCCCACCGGTTGGTTCGAACGTCGCTGAGAGGGTGATAAGTCGTGACGTCGACGAGGTAGAGGTGATTTCGAAGGGTAGGCGTGGCCGTGGAATGCCATAGTGGAGGTGGAATCGAGAAGGGTAGGGTGGCCCGTGCTATGCTCTCGTTGGCTACCACTACCCTCCACTACCACGTGGCGTTGAGGATGTCGGTGCTGGCCGACGTTTTAGAGGGTGGAAAAGCGTGTAAGAAAAACTACCCTCTCTCTCTCTCTCTCTCTTTCTTTCTCCTTCTCTGTCTCTCTCGTTTCCTCTTCCTCTTTCTTCCCTCTCTTCCCGCTAATAGACGGTGAGTCCACTTAAACGCACCGCGCGACGATTTTCTCTCTTTTCTACCCCTTGACGAATCAGCACCCCACCTATCCACCCCCACCCCCATCCTCAACCCCTTCTACTTCCCGTTCTTTCAACCTCTCCTCCATTCTCGCTTCCCTGACTTTATTCCTCGATCGTTCGACGGTTATACGTGCGCCCATATAATGCGCAAGTTTACGTATGTACCTACCTCGTTAATTGCATATCGAGAGAACTTTGTTACCAGTCATCCTGTATTAGGCATCGGCCTGGTATCATATAGCTATACAATATGGGTGTATATATTATGTATGTACTTAACCAACCCTCCACTCCATCTCTGCACCCCCACCTACGATACTATACGTACATGCATACGCGTGCGTTCGTCGAATCCGACCTGAGTACCGGTATGCCGCTCGTTAATTTAATTAACCCTACCGACATTTCCGCCGGACGCGCATTGCCGCCATACACCTTCAACGAATTCTCCTCGTCCTATGTATCTATCTATCTATCTATCTATCTATCTATCTATCTATCTATTTATCTATCTATCTATCTATTTATCTGTGTGTGCCATGTGCGTCTTCTATTAATATCACAGAACGTACAATACAGGGATATTCTCTTGAAATAAAGGAGAAATATTTTTTACCGTCTCTCTTTAAGATTTTAATGGATCGAGATTTTATCGACCATTTTTAACTCGCATTAATAAAAAAAAAAAAAAAAAAAAAAAGAAAGAAAGAAAGAAAGAAGAAGAAAAAAGGAATAAAAAATCGCCGATGAATTAACTATAGAAGAAAAAGTTTTTCTCCTCGTTATGACGATTATCGCAATGATTATTATCGTTATTAACTCTACAAGTAAGTTAACAGCGTTCTAATAATCTTATAGGCGTTATTATTGGCCGATCGCCGAAGTGGTTGGTCTCGATTATACTTATTACTATTATTATTATTATTACCATCATCATCATCATCGTCGTCGTCGTCGTCGTCGTCGTCGTCGTCGTCGTCGTCGTTGTCGACGCCGCCGCCGTCGTCGCCGTCGTCGTTGTCGTCGTCGTCGTTATAGCAACTTGAAAACTCGAAGCAACGGAGAACGGGCACGGATGATCGGAAGTGTGCAATTACACCGGTGAATAAGTCATGCCGCGCGCGATACTGGCCCTCACTACTTGCACTCCTAAGTAGAGAAACACGAGACTCCGGAAGACGTGCATGCGTAGTGGTGAGAGATAATAAAGTTGATAAGGGTGTAGAGTGAGCTGCTCGACGTCCCCTACCACTAGTCCTCCAGAGAGGGAGAGAGAGAGAGAAAGAGAGAGAGAGACAGACAGATAGAGGGAGAGAGAAAGATAGAAATATCGCAGAGGGGTAAGTGGGCGTGGCCAGGGGATAACGTCGAAGCGAGCGATTGGACGATTCGTGGGGCGGCTTCGTCAAATAAAATCCAATCGTTGCTACCAAAGGAATGCGAATCTCCGGAGCTTTTTTCCTGCCTTCTTTGGTGTAGAAACTTCCACCACCATCATCGGTACTACTCTACCGTCGTCTCCTTCTTCCCCTATCGAAACGCCTCCCTCTCGTCTTCATCTTCTCTCTCTCTCTCTCTCTTTCTCTCTCATTCTCTTTCTCTTTCTCTTTTTCTCAATTGAGGTGGGGGGTGAACGCAGCAGCACCGTTTGATGGGAGTATGATTTTATTACGGCATTACCGAGCGAGCCAAACCCCGAATTGCTCGGCTTATAGTCTGTATTATCTCACCTAAGAGCGAAAAGGGTGCTTTGGTGGGGGTTGTAAAGAGAAAGAGAGAGAGAGAGAAAGAGGGGTGATGAAGGAAGGAGGCGTCGGAGCAACTACCACCCCTTCGCTCTCTCCCTTCTTCGTTTACTCCCGGCCGTGGCAAAGGTAGGAGGGGTGTCTCCGGGAAAGGGAGGGAGGATGGGATCTCGAGTACCAACTATATGCTGCTTTGTGGGCCTTCATTCGAGGGTCGCACGCTCGCACGTTGCGCGCTGCCACACTAACCCCCCTTCTCTGTTCTCAAGCGCACGTCAGTTGACATTCCGCTGCCGAAATCGCACGTTTCTCTACCCGCTCGCATTCGCGTTCCTCTAAACGATCGACCACGTTAAGAGTATTTCTTTCTTTTTTTTTTCGTTGCGTAATCTTAAGTTGATAATGGTGCTTGTGTCATCTTATTTATCTTTCATCTATCTCGTGTGAGTACTCGAGTGAGTGAGGCAAATTCTCCAATGGTTTTTCACGAGCGAGGACGTTAAAGAAGAGAAGTATTGTTAATGATCATTTTCTTAATTATTCAGAATGGAGGATTAATATCTCTTGTTCGATATTAGAAATCGCGTGACGTCGCGGAGATAAAACGATCGTTTTCTTTGTAACGCGAATATGATTCGTTGACATTATTTGAAAAAAGAAGAAAGAGAGAGGAAAAGAGCAAGAAAGAAAAGAATGTGCGTCCTTCGATCTTGACGAAGCAGAAATGTACGAGATTTGAAAGTGGATGATTTAAGGGGTCCTCGATAATCGTTCGAGCAAAGAAGAGGAAAAAAAGGAACGTAAGAAGAAGAAGAAGAAGAGAGAGAGAGAGAGAGAGAGAGAGAGAGAAAGAGTGGAGCAAGGGAGCCGTGCTATGTTCCCCTCGTCAGCGGCGATGCTGAAGAATCTGCAGCAAAGTGCAATGACCTCGCCCTTCTTGATGGAGAATCTCCTCCAAAGTAAGGCCTCGTCGGGGACGGACTTGACTAGTCTGACCTTGAACTGGGCGGCTAGTTTGGTAGCACGGCAGAGGGAGAGAGAATGCGAGGCTAATCTACGAATCGGTAGAGAGAGATTGTCTCCGACACCACCGAGTGTAAGTCAAGAACACTCGGAGCAGCAAAGACCGTCGATCGTTGGATCACGAGGAATCGATCGATCTGGTCCGATGATGGATTGCAGGGATCATCAGCGAGCGAATAACAACGGTGTCGTCGTTGGTGGTGGTGGTGGTGGTGGTAGTAGTAGTAGTAGTAATAGTAGTGGTAGATTGGATCGTCAAATTCAACGGGACGAGAGGATGCAATTCCTTCGTGGCAAGGAAGGACCTCTGGAGAGAGTTCAGAACGCGTACGTCGACGTTGAGAGCGAGAGAGAGTCTCACAATAATGTCGTCGAACGTCTGTGCGCGATGGAGAGACTCTGCAACGAGAGGATCGAGAATCGATCGAACTCGGCGATGGACTCGTGCAACTCGAATGCCGATGAGGATCGTGTCTCTACGGAGATGGACGGTGGTCTTCACGGCGAGAGGGATCGCGATGATTCGGGAATTCTCACTGGCGAACGTGTCCCTTCCTCTATCCATGCGGACAGGCGCTACGACCTTGGATGCAGAAACGTCATGCACACGTCCGACGATATGACGATTCACGGGGAGAGAGAAGCCTCGGTGAGCAGCGAGCGTGGACTCGACAGGATAGGCGAGAGGACGACCGCCTGTTCCTGCGGCGACGAGCAATGCTTGGGACCTGCCTGTAGGACCATACAGGAGAAGGAGAAGCCGCAGCTCAAGTTCAGCGTCAACGCGATACTCGGTGGCAATCACGATAGGAGACCGCATCCTGGTAAATGTTTTCTCTTCGATGTACGATATTAACGTCTTCGGAAAATGATCTCTAACGTCGCTAAATAGATTTAGGTTCCGTTCGTCTCCTCTTTCTAACTCTCTCTCTCTCTCTCTCTCTCTCTTCTTCTCGTTTTCCCCTCGAAACTTTCTTCTTCGAACGACACAAGAAACAACAAAGAACACGTGTACTCTCTTTGACAATAAAAGAATAAACATTCTATGGTCGATCATGAGATGAAACTTTTCCTTACTCGTCGGATAGAATTTAGAGTGTTGAAACAAAGCTCACCACAAATCAGTGTCGCGAGCAGACTTCTGTCGGCGGTCCCTAAATCTCATCCGCACACCCTCAAGACGAGTCGCAGCGTGCGTGCAGGGTGGAGCAAGGGCGTCAGCTGGTCGGCCACTTACCTTCACCCCAATATTAAGCTCTTACGATTGGTGCCTATAATATTAGACAAGCGGTAGAATCCAATGATGTATTGCCGGCCCTCTCTTATCGCGTTTCCTTTCGACTGCCGACGAACCGGTCACTATATCGATAACCTTTGATAATTGTCTGACTATTAACAGGCTCGTTTCGCTATTACACTTTAAATCGTTTTACACGTTAACCTATCAACGCGGTATGCGGTTTATAATCGACGCCCTAAACGATAAGAATTGAAACAAATGGTACAAAAGTTTCGAGATATCGGCATGATGTCATTAATAAATCGTTTAACGTTGTACATCTTTCGACAGCCAATCCGTTTTCGATAGCCCAAGGTACATACCTGGCTGCGATTACATTATCCGCTTTTCAATTTCTCCCGATCATTCGTGATAAGTATGACGTTATAGAACTCGTAATAATGTTAATGATGCGTATTAATCGTCCGACGGATCTCCGATAGCTTATATTAAGTATCATAACGAAAGTCTTTTATAACGGACGAGATCGTGCCGTTCTTTCCTTTGGTAAAATAATTTCTCTGGTAAAAGGAGAAAGGAAAAGAAAAAAAATGGAAAAAGAAAGGAGCAGAAAGAAAAGAAGAAATGAAAAAAAAAGAGACACCCAGAGGTGGTACATAGGAATCATGAGTTTAGTTCGTTCGGTGAACTCGGCCATCTCGTCATTGCGATCCTCGTTCGGCTCGTCCTTTTTTTTTTTTTTATTCCTCCATTCCATCTGTACCATTCCGTGATTGACACACCGTCGATGAAGTCCACCCGCGGCGCGATAAACGTAGCGGATACAGACGTAGCAGGTACGGCACGGCACGCTGCACGAGGCGTCACGATCGGTAGAGAGGGAGCGAGAAGATAGAGAGGTTGGGTGAGGGCGAGCGAGCGAGAGATAGATAGGTAGATAGAGAGAGAGGGGGGAAGGGGAGAGAACGAGAGGGGATGTACAGACAGAGATAGGCAGGGGGGTTGAATGTTGCATTTAACATCAGCGAATTGCATGCATGCGCCGTGAGGACCGCGAGGATGTTCGTGGCTAAATCGGAGGAGGAGGAGGTGGCGGAGGGAGTAGGGGGAGGAAAGGGAAAGGGGTGAAGTAGAAGCCGATACGGAGGGTGGGATTTCATGCATTTGTCGGGATATAGTGGATGCATTGACCGTGCCACGTGCATGTGTTACATCCCTTCTCTTCACCTCTCGCTCCACTTCCACCTCCAGCTTCACCTGCCCTCCCCCTCTTCCTCGACCCCTTTCTCCTCTCATCTCATCTCTCCTCGTTCGCCCGCCATGGTAACCACCCCCTCGTGAGGTCGGACCGACCGGCACCCTCTTGCGCCCTCCTCGCCGACCAATTGTACGTCATGTCGAAACGTAGTGAAATAATTGCGCGAAAAAGTGATTGGCAACAAACTCGAAATTCATCGACGAAACGAGAGTGCGTGCCGGGATACACGCGTCGTCGAATGGCCGGATGGGTGGTGGCCGCTCGCCCAGTGGGATGTTACGATAGAAGAGGACGGTTAGAGGGTAGAGGAGGATGAGGAAGAGGTGGTGGTGGAGGTAGAGGAGGAGGAGGAGTGACGAGAGAGCGACGTTGAATTTCGAATACCATTTTCACCGGTCGTTGGACGATTTACCGATCCTTTCTCTGTCACTCCTACTAGCTTGCCTTTCCCTCTCTGTCTTTCTCTTTTTCTCTCACTCCCATTCTCGGTTCGCTCTTTGTCCTTCTGTCTGTTCATGTTTTTGCTACATACAGCGATTATTGATATTTTCCGATATCGAATGTGTCGACGTGACGGGATTCGTTATAAATCGCGATAGAGAGAGAGCGCGCGGAGACTCTGCTCGAGATATACGTATATTTCTCTTTGCTTTGTTTCCTTTCTCTTTTCCTCTTTCTCTTTCTCTTTCTCTCTCTCTCTCTCTCTCTCTCTTTCTCTGTCTCCCGATTTAGTTTGTTTTATGCGACTGATGGCTACGCGACGTGGCTGCCTATCGGTTTTTTTTAAATTAAACTCAGGTACACGCGAACGATAGAAACGTTGTGTTTCGGTTAAGTACGTAGGAGAGATGAAAAAAGAAAAGAAAAAGAATGAGCGATTGAGAGAGAGAGAGAGAGAGAGAGAAATGACGAAATCTTCATCTCCCGATCTTCATCCCTCGTTCTAAATTCATGCGACCCTTAAAGAATTCCTTAGAAAAACAAGATGTTCTTGCACGGACGATTAATCGAGAGGATGCTCTCTAACCGAGGCGAGCACGAAATTACGTAGCAGGAAATCAGTTAGTTAACCATGCGCGTAAAACAAACAGAGATCACATTGAAACGGCCTACGTTGAATTCATTCCATAGTTCCCTACCTTACTTGCATATCCCAACGTGCACATGTGTGTCTCTCTTTCTTTTTCTATCTCTTTTTCTCTCTCTTTCTTTTGCTTCCTATTCACAGTGAAAACCTGCAGTGGTATCTAGTTAATAATGCATCAAAAACCTTAATCCCTTAGAATAACCACCGATATGTTATATACCGTATGCGGTAGGTGGAGATAGATAGGTAGAGAGACAGAGATAGAAATATATATAGGTATATATATGGAGGGGGCAAGTAAAAAAAGAAAAAAGGAGGGTCCTTAAGCCTCCCGTATATAAAGAGGGGATATTACAACTGTAACAACACACGCGAGTCGTTTCAGAATTTCTAGACTGTACGAACCAGAGTTTTAATCTCACGAAAAGTAAGGAGAAAAAGAGAGAGAGAGAGAGAGAGAGAGAGAGAGAGAGAGAACTGGATGGTTGTAAGGGGTGGAAAAGTAGGCCTTGATGCGAAGACTCTCTCGAAGGGGGAGTGGCGGGTTGAAAAAAAAAGCCTTCCCATTCAGTGTTTCCGTTGGAGGTTAAGCCGTTATTAGTCCGCCGTCAGAACTCTAAGTTGCCGGAAAGCTTCTCTCATTGGCCGGCTACGAAAACAACGATAAAAGGCGATGAGTATTTTATGGGGTCTAGAGGCACAATGGGACTTCGTGTATGGGCCATTGTCAGGGTATTGTCTGTTCGAACGCGCGAGGCAAAGCTTTTCTACTACCATTTCTCTCTTTCCTATATTTCCTTCTTTTTTCTCACCGATCCGCCCTTTTCGATCTCTTTCCGCGTCTCTTCTAAATCCTAAGCAAGAGGAGTCCCATTATTTTATTATTTTCAAACACGTCAATTCTTTCTCTCCCTCCTCTTTTTTCAAACGCGTTTTTTTCCTTGGGCGTGGTCGTACGAAGAAGACGAAAGAAAAAAGTATATAGGTATATATATTAAAAATCGTAAATAGATGGAACTCTCGTGTCGAAGCAAAGGTCGTTTTATCGATGACCATGACGATTCGAAGATCATTTATTTAATTTCTTCTTCTCTTGTTTTCCTTTTATCGACGAAAAGAAAGTAGCAATTATTACGGTATTATTATACCTATATTAATACGGAACGTGCAACGTTTAAAAAGGTATCAACACCCCGACGGTAAACTGTTGTGCTACGTGTAACAGTACGGAACAGAAACGTAGTATTATTTACTCCGTCGGAGGTGTTGAAGCGTGCGTCAACAGGAAGTCGGGCTTTGCCCGGAGCCGTCAGGAGGGTTTACTCGGGGGTGTCAGCTCGAATTATGCGTCGCAAGGAATACACCGACTTAGGCGTTCTACCGCACGATAATCCAGGTTCTCGAAATGTTCCGAGGGATCATGTTAAACGTACCGTAATGGGAACGTATACTTCCTATCTTCTTTGATTTAATTGATTTTTTTATCACTCATCCTCGTATAACTTTTCAACAGAGAACTTTCAAGGATTGCCACCGGAAGCGATACCCGCCTTTCTGCAAAATTTACAAAATTCGGCAGGATACAACATAGCCAAGCCCATAGCGAGGCCTGCTGCCTATCATCCTTATCACAGGCCAAGTCATCAACCACCACAACGTCATTTGCCTCCAAACGCTCATCACACTCTACAACAATTATTTTACAGAGGCCCGTATTTAACCGGTGAGTTCGAGAGATTTTTCTTTTTTCTACTTTTTTTTTTTTATCTTTTCTTTTTTTTTTTTTTTTTGTTTTTTTCTACCCCGTTTTTTGTGTTCTTTTTTTTTTTTTATTTTTGTTTATTTATTTATTTCAGTATGAAATTCATCCGTCGAGAGTGAAACGTCGAAACAGAAAGAAAGCTCGTGGTTCGCGTCATTTTCAGCTTTGCCGGGTCGAAAAAGTTAATGAACAGACGCCGCACACCGTGCGCTAGACGGAAACGGGTTTTCGATGAGCATATAAAAGCGAAACTTCCGCATGCGGTGCAGAGAACGCCGAGCGTATAAACGCGCACGGGTACGTGCTGGGGCACGAGTTTATCGAATATCTTGTTATAGGTAGGCTCGTATGGGACATGGAGTGCATATGAAGTGTAGTGAAAGCACTACCATATTATGTACATGCACCGCCACAAGCGAAATGCACGCATGCAACAAGTGCGTGCAAATATCATCGGTGCAGATAATACCATCATGCTCAGCTTGGCAATATCGCGCAGATACGATCTGGAGATTCAATTGGCCGTTCGTTATTAGATGACTTTGATTCAATTGCTATCGGGCACGGGTTTCGACAAGCGATCGATGAACTTCGATGCTTACGCCATTTTTTCCTTATCCTTATACCAGTTCGAGATATTACCTATTTGTACGTTAACACGAAGAAACGAGATGAGTCTGGGAACAATCGTTTTGATCGGATGATTCTTATTTCTCTCCAGTCGCAAATTCTGGTACCGGAACTCATCATCCGGCGGCACCAGGTGGTGGAGCCGCATTTCCTGGTGCCATTCAAGGTGGCCTCGGTGATTTCGCTGGGACAGGATTGGTCTTTCCCTGGGCGACGAACGCTCGTGGAAAGCCGCGAAGAGGTATGATGAGAAGAGCGGTTTTCTCGGATCTTCAAAGACGTGGCCTCGAGAAAAGGTTCCAAATACAAAAGTATATCAGCAAACCCGATCGCAAGAAGCTAGCGGAAAAGCTCGGCCTTAAGGATTCCCAGGTGAGGAAATTTTCTTGAGGAGAATTTTATCTTAATTCATTGTTAACAAATCATTGTAAAAATTGATTATTAATTCAGCGTTATTTCGTTGGAATGAATCGTGCCAGGACGGATATCTATCTGTCCGTTTCATTGACGGTAGTAACACGTACGTATCAACACAAAGAGGAACGTCGAGTAGATGCACGTAGAGTTAGGCACATAATACACTCTCGGTTTGGGGTTAATCGGGCGATGCCAGTTCATTAGTTGCACACGTACCTATCTACCTACCTACCTACCTACCTTCCTACTACCTACCTACCTACCTACCTACCTACCTACCTATCTACCTATCTACCTACAACACGTACGACCGAGCAACGGAACGAGCGAGTGAAAACGCGAGCGCGCGCGCACGCTCATTCACAGTTCGCTCGTTCGCTCAACACACGAACGTAGCAATGTCGTTGTTCCTGGTGTTACCAGCTTGGTTCGGCTGTGGCGGCGCTAATGAAACTAAACGGTACCGGGAAATAGCGTTGTGAGTTAGTTTCATTTGATTTCATGAGCGTACTTCGCCACCCGTAGCCGCCGAGCGTGTGGTCCACGTTTACGTTAGCGAATGAGAAATTTTGATGGCAACGTGTAAAATATTAAAGGACGAAACGGGGAACAAAATTTTTCTTCGAAACACGGATATATTCTTCGTCGCGAACGCAATCGACAAATTTTCTCAAGAAAATATTTTCATTTGTCTTTTGGAGAATATTTTAAAGAAGAAAAAAAAATAAGTATAAAAAGAAAAAAAAATAGGGGAAAAAGGACAAAAAACACGACGACGTTCGCCAAGGCCCGTTCGACGCTACGTGTGCGTAACTACTGGCTATAAGCTCGCCCAAACAAGGACAAGGGAAGCCTCTGGTAACCGGTAAAGGAGTGAATGGCGATAGAGAAGAGGAAAGAGGGTGACGCGAGGGAATATATCCTCATGTATAATTCACACCTCGAGCGCCATGCCTTTATCCTGATTGGTCGAGAGCCACTCTGCTACTGGTTTTACGAGAAAACCTAAAGATCGCGCATGGACGAGGGCACACAGACACATACAAACAGACACGCACACACGTGGATATTACATATTACATACACGTAGCTACGAGAAATCTGTCGTTTAGTTCCTTCGAGAAAAGTGAATTTTGACGTCTTGCTATTTTGTTCGATATATAAAAGGAAAATCGTTGGATTTCACTTCGTGTCGGATAGTCTATTTTCTTTTACATACATACATATATATATATATATATATATATACATATATATTTTTTTTGTTTTAAATAATCAACGATATGATAATTCGTTTTAAAGTTTTTCAATAGGCTCATCGGTGAGAGATTCGACGGAGAGAAAATTTACATTGTTTTTTCTTTCTATTTGTATTCGTGAATGATCCGACGAAAAAGTCTTGAATTATGAAAGGCGAATCATCGGAGAAAAAAATTTTTATTGAGTTATCGCGCTCTCTAACGCACATGGTGCGTGAATCTTTTCTTAGTTTTAATTAAAGACGTGCGGTCTACGGGCGGCATGATAATAATAAAGCTTTTCTAGGGGGATTCCGAAGAGGTGGAGACTGGGGAGTTGCGGGGGGATTTGTGGGTGGCGGTGCGGGCTAGAATCCGCACTTTGCGATAGTCGAAGAGAATGGGGCGGAGCAGAAGGAGAAGCCGAGGTGCCGTTTCACTCGGCAGCCTTCTCGAGCTTTCACTACAGTTTATGACGAGGGTGGGTTTAAGAGAAAATGCCGAGGGTTAAAGGGGGATAACTAAAGTAATTAGTGATGGCGAGTGAACCTACCCGCCATGCTTTGTTATATCTATAGACACCGATCGTCGAATAACTTGGACATCCTCTTCGAGATCACTACGATCTTCTCCTCGTGGATGAAATTATGCGAGCGTTAACGTCGTCGGGTCAATAAATATATTCAATATTAAACGTGTTTCAACGTTTTGAATTATTATCTACGTTTCGTCGAACGTAACAGCGTATTCTTCGTTCTTATCGATCAATTTTCAACAGTTGTATAATTAAAACTTTTCATTGGCTGATTATCGTCTTTGAACTCGATAAAAATAATACGTATAAGATGTAAGATTTTTAATCGGACGTATCAATGTATAATCATTCATCCAGTATTTATCTTTTATTCAATATTTATTCCTACAAAATAGATGTCCTATCGCAAATGTATTTTGTCAGAATCTGTCGTGTCGCTCTTGGGTAAGTGTCGTCAACGCTTCAGTCTTAAATTATCTGGAATTAAGACGAGTCGAGTACTTCTCTTTTCTTTTCTTTTCTTTTCTTTTCTTTTTTTTTCCCTTTTTTTTCGTGCCCGAGACATTTTCGCCCGCCGTCGGACGAGCGGAAAGCTTTAAGGAAAAATCGGTGAAAGCCCTGAAGGCTTGTTATCTTTTTCATAATCAAAACCGACGGCACGGGAGTTTCCCTTCTTACAACTTGGCAGGGCTGTCAGAGTCACGCTGAGCTCTTAATTCGCGATAAGAGAGAGAGAGAGAGAGAGAAGGATTTTACTTGTCGTCCTACCATTTAATTCCTCGTCGTTAACTTCGCGTCACAGGATTCTCGCCTTTTCTTCTTTAACGATAATAACAGATTACATTTTCTTAGTAATTAGATATCTTATTAGAATCGGAAAGACATTATATCGCGACAATAGAATCCATACGATTTCTTTGCCCAAGCGACGAAGAGTTTTCTCATTCGCTCGTTTAAACTAAACACTCGGACGTTTAAACTAAAATGGATTTAACCACTTGTCCGGACATTTCGTTTCGTTGGCTCTTTCGAAAGGACTTTAATTTCTTTCGAAATTACAATCACGAATAAATTACAATCTCGCTAATTAAATATAATAATCGTGCTTCCTTAGTATTGACAACCATTCACGCGTGAAACTGAGATTTTGATTCCTTTTTAGTTTCTTTTTTTCTTGTTTGTTCTCAAATTATCTATCAAATTAAATTGTTTTTCTCCTTTTCAATCAAAATCGATCGATTGATCGATCGCTCTCGAAATCGCGTTGTACAGCAAAGTCAATATTTCCCTCCCCCTTTCCCCCCTTCTCTCCCTTTCTTTCGCTCTCGCTATTTGGAATTTATCGAATTCAACGTCGCTAATGACTCCGCGAAGCTCGCAGTAACTTGTGTACTCGATTCAATCTCTGCCCACAGAACGAGCAGCTTGCCTTTTCCCACGAAACTGACACTGACACGTTAGATAGATCGACCATTAGGTTTGCGTTTCAACGGGATATAGAGTTTCCAGGATTTCATCGGTCAAATCAATTTGTAGCCATTAGAACAGAACTGAGATTGCCTTTTACAAAAGGCGCTTCCCTAACGTAAGAATCGTGTTTACAGAGCATCAAACTCGAGTTATTCTTACTTATCTTAGTTATTTCTGATTCTTTTCGAGAAAAAAAAAAAGATAGAGAAGAAAGAAAAAAATAAGAGTAATATTGCCGCAAAAGGAAACGAACTGATATTGAATCTTCCCATTAATTTTCGAAAAGTTTCGCCAAAGGAATAGTGAAACGCGATAGATATCCTCTTTTTCTCTCTCTCTCTCTCTCTCTCTCTCTCTCTCTCTCTCTCTCTCTCTCTCTATCTATCTATCTATCTATCTATGTATTTATCTATCTATCTTTTTCTTTCTCTCTCTTTCTTTCTCTGACGGTTCAAGTCGCGTAAACCGGCATGAAAGTTCGTTATAACGTAACCCGCCGTTTTAACTTCCCTCACAATCTGCCGTGGATATTAAAAACAAAGGCTGCCTCTTGCAGGGCATAACATGAATATAACGTTGCGCAATATCTTGCGGCTTAAGCTCTTCGGCTTAGCCCATGGACCTTCATGCATTATGGATTTTACTTTGAGAACGCGACGCTATCCCGAAGGTAGAGGAGCTAAGAAACCATGAATATACAATACTCTGGTATGCATATAGATTTCTCCTTCGTGAATCAACTTTAATCACTTCTACGAAAAAGAAAGAAAGAGGAAGATAGTAAAAAAGAGGGATAGAGATAGAGAGAGATCTGCAGGAGTTTCGACTTTTGCTCCGTCGAACGATAAAACTAACTTTAACGATTACGAGTGATCCTAATCATTATAAAGAACGAATTAAACGTGAACGTTTTGAAATTTCTTGATTTTGATTTAACGAAATTACGGTTAAATAAATACTTAGATATGGCGGTCAATGTATGATCTACTTTCCTCGAAAAATATATCGACAAATTCGTAATAGAGAAAAATCCGCGCAACGTCCGATTATCGCTTTTGGCTCGTCACATATTTCTCTTGGTAAATATCACTTCCGATTTGTGCCAGGTCGTAGTCACTCTCACAGCTGTAGCCGCGTTA
The DNA here is from genome assembly GCF_014466175.1 of Vespula pensylvanica. Classification (NCBI taxonomy): domain Eukaryota; kingdom Metazoa; phylum Arthropoda; class Insecta; order Hymenoptera; family Vespidae; genus Vespula; species Vespula pensylvanica. The sequence goes on along the minus strand of NC_057691.1, from coordinate 1,775,782 downwards.
TACGACCAGCACGCAGACGGATTGTAAATTCACAAATTGTGTCCCGAGCGTAAAGGCAACCGGCAGGCACCCCTCGAGCGAACCACCAACGCGAACGGAAACCAACGTCGATTCTCGAAATACGTTCTCTCTCTCTCTCTCTCTCTCTCTCTCTCTCTCTCTTCCTCTCTCTCTCCTTTCCGCATTACCACGAGATCGTATCCATAAAACTCGATGGGTGTATAACGATAAACATGAAAAGATCCTTTTTCATTCGTGAAATCCCAACGGTTTCGATCGAATCGCGCGAATCGAATACCAAAGTATTCGTGAAAGTTTAAAGAAAAAAGAAAAGAGAGAGAAAGAAAAGGTAAAAGAAAGTGTCTATAGTTATCCTCTGGTTCTAATACCTATTATTATTATTATTATTATTATTACAGAAGCAGGTTCATTTTTCATTATTATCAGAATGAATTTTATCGATCGGGTAAAATCGATTAAAAATCTCACGGGCTAATCGTGTCTCCTGTCTTTTTAATAAATTCGTGACAGAATTTGTGTCTCTTTATATCTTTATCTCTCTCTCTTTCTCTCTCTCTCGATTAAGAGGCGACGTTCCTTTCCATACATCAGAGCAGATCGTCGACCGGCTTCGCCCGCAGAATCTCTCCACGGCGGCAGCTTTGCACAGTACTTTTTACGTTTGATCTCACTCATCCCTTCCCACTCTTCTTGGAGGGAGATGATTCTCTTACTCTCTCTCTCTCTTTCTTTCTCCCTCATTCTTCTATATCCTCATCTATCTATCTATCTCTTTTTCTCTCTCTCTTATATAGGAACATCGAAGTGCGGGAGGAAAACGGTATTCCAACGGAGAAAGAGAGAGGGAGAGAAATAGAGAGGGTGAGTACCGAGGGGTAGTTCTGAGGCCGACGTCATAATCGATCGTCTTTTATTAAACTGCACCAGATGGCGCCACCACCGCACTAGGCACTGCGTGGATGGCACGAGAGAGAGAAAGAGAAAGATATATATATATATATAGAGAGAGATATAGCGAGAGAAAGAGAAAGACAGCCGAAGAGAACGAACGGCGAGTCGTACGGAGGACGAAGAGGGTAGGCGGAAGTTAAGGGCGGTCGGCCAGGCTCGAGAGGGGAGAGTTAAACGGAGGAGGATTTCCAACTGGGGGTCGAACCGTGGCTCTCACCTCTCGCGCACCCTTCTTCTCTCACCCTCTCTCTCTCTCTCTCTCTCTCTCTCCTTCTCTTTCGCCCTCTCTCTGTCTTTCTCTCTACCGTTTCTCTTCGAAGGTAGAGAGGGTGGCTGCAGCCAATCGTTTAACGATTACCCACTCGCTCACTCTATATAACGCGTTTCGGATGTCGTCGTTATGCTTGATCTTATCGTACGGCGATATGGCGATCTTGATCCTTCTCTCTCTCTCTCTCTCTCTCTCTCTCTCTCTCTCTCTCTCTCTCACTCTCTCTCTCTTTTTTTTCTTTCCCTCCCTTTAACTCGCACACACATTTATAAGTATATAAGTTGATCTCTTAGGAAAGATGCGCAACATCTTTTTAATCTTTCAAAAAGAGCGGAGATCGAGTTATACCCAAGTTCCCTCGTAAAAATCTGACTTTTTCTTAAGAATCTAAAAAGATATATTACTACTAATCCCCATCCCTCGCTTCCACCTCTTCCTCCACCCCATGCCTATCCGCCTCGCCAGCATCTTTCGCAAAATTATTTTCAAACGTTCGTTGATCTTCCCTTTTCTTTCTTTCTTTCTTTCTTTTCCTTCTCTTTTTTTTTCTTTTTTCTTTCTGTTTTACTGCTTTTTTTTTTTTTTTTTACCTTTTTTAATATCTTTTGCTCTTTTTTCTTTCCGTGTTTTCGAAAGTTCTCGCGTTCGTTTCCATGTAACCAAGCTCGTTTTTCCATCGAGCTAACTCGCTACCGTTTAACTTTTTATTCCGATGGCTCTGTGAAGCTTTTGCGTTTACCGGTATATTTCATTCGGTTATATCGTTACAATATACGAGAGAGAAACGCGACGGGTAATCGTTTAAGTATTATGCTGTTACAATAGCAGAGGTACTGTAACGCGTTTTGGATATCGTCATTAAGCTTGATCCAGCTATTTCAAACATAGATTGTACATACACACACACACACACACATATATATATATATATTTATTTATTTATATCTATATTTATATCTCTCGATAAATAATCACGAGAATATATATATATATATATTAATATATAAAATCGATTATCGAACTAATTTGTAAGAAGTTGGTCTCGAGAATGAGAATGAATCTTTAGAAATTGAAGGAAAGGACGGAACCTGGGGGATCGCTTTCGAAGTTGAAATACGATTGCTCACTCGTGAGACGAGAATGCTGTCTGAGATCACTCGAGAATCGAGATATAGGGGATCGTTTCAGCGGATAATACGCAAGAAGGTATTATGCTATACTCGTCGCGAAGTGGAAACGAAATGATCAAACTATCTATATTGATAAACCATTTATATACATCATACATACATCGTACATAATATATACATACATCATGTACATATACTGATATTTTTAAATTATCAAAATTTTCTTTAAACGATCTTCCATTTGTAATATGTCCACGTTGTCCTCATTATACTTGGATCACTTCAAGGTCGACATGAAATTAAGGTCGAATGACAAACAAATTGAACGATGAGATCGACCAACAACGAGCAATTCAACTTTGCCGAAAAGCGCAGACTTTCTTTTTTCTTTTTCTTTCTCGTTCTCTCTCTCTCTCTCTCTCTCTCTCTCTCTCTCTCTCTCCTCTCTCTCGCTCTCGCTTTCTACCGAGCGTAGGCGCTTTGTTACTTTTGTTAGTTTCCGTCCTGCCTGCCGTTGACGGGACAATCAATCACCGCCGTTTCCCGGTAAACGTAAAACGAAAAGAAGGAGGGATCCAGAAAGTAAAGCCTCCTTTTGCAGGGCGCCGACTTTTGTTTGTTAAATAAAAAAGTGTGCGAAGAGAAAAACAGAAAGAAAGAAGGAAGGAAATAAGAAAAGCAAGAAAGAAAGAAAGAAAGAAAGAAAGTACGAGTCGCGTCGTCACGTAACCCCTACGTGACGTCGAAAATAGGAGAAATAAAAGAAAAATAAAACAACTTGGACATTTGCCGTCCAGGAAAACGGAATTTCTTGTGACATTAACGAACACTTTGAGCGATCAGGATAACGCCCCGTTGAATTTCCAGAGACAAATACGTTCAGCTTACAGCTCATTTCCGGACTTTGCTGCTCGCAGGTTGTTCCTCTTTTGTCGTAACGCGTTATATATACGTACATGCATATATATATATATATATATACACACACACACACACACATATATATATATTTATTTATAAATATGTACGTACAACACCCATGGTGGTGGTCATTGTCGGCGAGTTAAAGGAAAATTCAACGCTTACGTGTTAAGGGTTATGACACGAGCCCTTTACATACCTGTTACCACTACCCCTTCTATAATCTCTCTCTCTCTCTTTCTCTCTCTCTCTCCCTCTCTCTCTCTCTCTCTCTCTCTCTCTTTCTTCCTCTCTCTGTCTCTGTCTCTTTCTCGCATGACAGAGGTCGAGTCGGGTCAGTACACGACTCCGTGTGAGTACACCCTAAGGCCAAAGAGAATATTAGCACGTCAGGTCGTTAGGGTTTCGCGATCGCGTCAGATGCACGCTCAGGCCACGTCAGACGAAAATTTTGGAAAATCGTTCGCGATATGGTCATCCAGCATGGAAACTTTTCTTCACTTCGTAACGAAGCTTATTGTTTCTTTCTTTCCTTCTCTTTCTTTCTTTTTTCTCGTTCCTTTTCTTTCTTTGTTAATATTTCTTCTTCATCTCGACATTATTAATCCCTAACACTACGGAGCATCATGCATCGTGTGTCGACCGACGTTTTTGAAAACGAAACGATCGCGATTACGGAATATACGATAAAAGTAACTCTTTCTTGTTAATTTCACTCCGATTATTTCTTCTTTTTTTCTACTCTTTCCCTTTTATTATGTCAAAGCGAGGGCATAAAGCGAGACGAGATTGTAATTATTGAATACAATTGCGAGCACCCGATATCACACGGGCTTAAATATAAACATCGAGTTAAACCGGCACCCATTGTACGTAGTTTTGCTAACGAATTTCATACGAGTATATCCTAAACGTGGTGGAGAGTACAAAAGCGTTGGCACGTCGAGCGGCATAATTCAACGATTAATCCTCTATCTCGATATTTCCATAAATATCGATCGCAGAATCCTGCCTTTTGACGTTCTGCCTTTTTGTTACGTTAAAATTGAACCTTTTATCTTCCGTAATATAAGTTGTTTTATATACGAATTGAAAATATAAAATAAAGCAGTTTTATCGTTTAATTATTTCTATTATATATATATTTTATTCTATATTACATATACATATATATATATATATATATATATATATAAAATATGAAAGAACGTTCAACGTGTTGAAAAAGTACAACAAGCAAAGTCACTTGTAAATATTTCCAAAAGAAGAGTTAATCACAATAGTAACAACGGTAGCAATAGTAGAAGTAACCAGCCTCTAATGTAAAAATGAAAATTAAACCCATTTATCTATCGTTTTATAACGTAGGTAGAGTAACAGAGAAAAAAATAGAAAATACTCGTATGATTCATTCGTACGTAAAGGTATATCGATAATAATTTTATTATATGAAATAAAAATAATTATATTAAAATGATATAGATAATAAAATATTCCATATTCATATATATATATATATTAAATCTCTTAACGAGAAAGTACTACTAAGTTAATATCAAATATTAGAATTAGAAACAGAAATAGAGTGCTCGTAATTAGTCTCACGGCCGATATCCGATGCACGCGTGCATTGTGAACGATGTTGTTTACGTTAACGTTGCTCGTATGAGCGGAGCCTAAAAGCTGGAGTATATTAGCACGTCATATCGCTCGCGTCCGAAGGTGTCAAGTGCATACGCGCGGCCTTGCGTGAAAATTCCCAATGTTTTAAACAATAACCAACTGCACACTGATTATGCGTTAAATTGCCGGTCGCGAGCGTGCGATCACACTGTGCGAAACTTTCGAAAAACGTCCGTTCGCCCATTCGCAAGCGGATTTAATGCTCGCTCTGAAATGGATTACGAGCAATTAATGGACTCGCTATCGCTTCACGAGCTTTGTATCCTATCGTGGAATAACGTATACCGTTTTTTACGTCTTACAATTTCGACGATAAATTTTATTGTTAACCCTTCTATATTATATAACTCATATACATATACTTTTATATATATATATATGTGTGTGTGTGTGTGTGTCTGTGTACGTATGTTACATTTTGTAACTATTACTTCACGTTTCCCCCCGACCCTTACCCTCCCGGCAAGAATTAATTATTCGTTCATATTCGAACCTTTTGTCTTTCTAAATCGTTTGAAAGAAAATTTGTGCTTTACCAATTACAAATTACATCTGTTTAGAATTAATACAGAATATCGTTATTTCGCAATATATTATTTCATTTCAAACAGAACGATATAATTAATATTATGTATATAGAATTAATTGATGGTTTAGCTGATACGAACAATTACATATACATTTGTAGTATTATTAGATTTTAGAACATCCACTTCCTTTCTTCTTCATCTCTCTCTCTCTCTCCCTCTCTCTCTCTCTCTCTCTCTCTCTCTCTCTCTCTCTCTCTCTCTCTTTCTCTTTTTCTGTGAGGGTGTCAAGCGCACACCTCGACCACCGAATGAAAATTCGAAAAGCAGTTTAGGTAAATCAATCCGGCCGCGGGGTCAACGATTTTCCGTGGAGCACGGCTCAAGGCAGGAACGCGTATAATAAAGTGGCGGATGGGATTGAGCGGTGGCAGGAAGGGTACCAAGAGTAGTAGGTACTGGCGGGAGGTTAAGGGGGAGAGGGATGAGAGAGGGTGGCTTGAGAGATGGAGGGGAGAGAGTGTATGCCAGAGAAGGTTCGTTCGGTTCGGTTCGGTTCGGGTGGGTGGGAGATAGAGAGGGTGGAAGGAGGATGGGGTAGGGAGGGGGAGAATTTCAGGTCTCGTGTGCGTTTGACGTTGGCCCGTTGAACGGCCCCGGTAATGCATGGTCTTTAGCGTACGAAAATAAGGGGGTGACTCTTCTCTTCTTACTTCCACTTCATCTTCTTTCTTTTTCCTTCATCTCCTCTGCTGGAGAACGTATATACATATACGCGTACGTACGTATATACATATATAAGAAGAGAGAAAGAGAGAGAGAGAGAGAGAGAGAATTTCTTCTACTTCTTTCTATCACCACTATTTCTCTCCCTCATTCGTTCGATGTCTTTATCGAGAACCAGACGAGAGCTTTGGGAGAGAAAAAAAA